>NW_028324255.1:7717500-7727500 GCF_054372755.1 Phalangium opilio
GTATTGACGTTATGCCCGTTGGCATTGCTCCAAAAAAGATTAATAAAAACTGTCTTTGTACACAAAGACGCTAAAAAGGAAGAGATAAGTGTAGAAAATTAACTGTTTGAAGTAACAGATATTCAAATTTTCATTTTTGAAGACGTGATTATAAAACATCAATTATTTGAAAAAATTTCTTATCTTAGTTTTTTTCACCAAAATTCCTTAAGTAAAATATTTTATCCTCAAACATGTGCATCATTTGAGAAATAGAACACGTATGCATTTTATTTTATTTTTAAAATTTAGAGTTAGTTTGAGTATTCGGGCCTATAATGAGAATAAAATGGACAGAAAATCGTTGATAGCAGACAAAATAAAACAAGCATGAAAACTTAACAAAACCTGTTCGTTAATTTTAAAGTTTTCGAAGTTTCAAAAATTGACGTGATGTATATCTCTCAAAAGATCACGATCAAGCTACAGATCTTTTTGACTCTAATAACAACATCACAGTCAAAGGGCGAATGTAATTTTCGGTTCGCAATATTTTCAATTTTAAAATATAAAAATAAATTCTTCTAGCTCTATTTTTCAGATATCCGAGTATTTGAACTTCCTCGAAGCAAATGTTTCTAGAAAATAAAAAGTAGTATTAAGGTAGTTTCTCTGAAATTTTTGTGAAAAAAACTAAGATAAGAAATTTTTTAAAATAATTGATGTTTTATAATCACGTCTTCAAAAATGAAAATTTGAATATCTGTTACTTCAAACAGTTAATTTTCTACACTTATCTCTTCCTTTTTAGCGTCTTTGTGTACAAAGACAGTTTTTATTAATATCTGTCACTTCAGTCTTAATATTAAATTAAATTAAAACTGTTTAGAAACTTGTATTTTAAAACTTATTCTGAAAATCAGGCGCTCCATTTAAGTCTTGTGGTGTTGCGCGTTTATTAGTTACCGCGTTTGAACTAACAAGGCCCTAACCATCTATTATAGAAGTATTAATCTTGATTGCTTCAACGCCCAGTCCAACTCAAATTGCCTTCCCGTCGTTTTCATGTGCAAAGCTCAGTGGATGCAATAATACATATAGATTCCGAAGACTTAGGCTAAAAAATTATTACGTAGACCTGTGTACAAAAACAATCTATACACCTGTGCACAAACATATTCCATAGACCTGTGCTGGGTGACCATATTTCCTAAATTTTATAATTTTTCCTATTTTCGGATGTCTTCCTATTAGTTCCTATAATATCGATAATTTTCTTATATTTTCCTATTTTTGAAATTGTAGATATTTTGTGCAGTCTCACTTTTGGTTTGTTATATATCACTCAAAACAGAAATTTGACAGAAAGTAATGCCGATTTCCACTAGCTACTAGCAATCAGCCACCGTGGATTTACAATACAGGCTAACGCTTTTGTGATTCAGATATTCCGATCGTGTTTTAAGTTTAGTATTCCATGATGTATGTAGCTAAAGCTATGGAAGCCTCTAAAAATATTTGTCACGGAAGTCCGTGATGCTTTAAAGTTATAGCATATGTTTCTAAAATTACGTTCCATAAGTATGACACTTCCTATATTTCGAAATGCTAGAGACTTAATGAGAGCTAGTTCGAGAACGACGCGAGAATTGACTACACGCGATTTTCTGCTCCATCTTCCTATTTAGTCTGTACTAAGCCTTTGGCAGGGCCTCATCAGGCGTCACTTTACGAGAATCTACGACGTTTCATTTATGTCACTTCGAGACAAGCTCTCAGTAACCAGTGACAAATTTATGTAACATATCTTACGAATTTATGGTTATAATTAAACCAAAGTTCTTTTGTAAATCTTGTCTTATTTCTTTCAAAGCATTTGCAACCTATATTTTGTTATTTTTTTCAAGAGTAGTTCTCTTGTCTTTTCCTATTTTTTTTTTTAAATTATACATCTATATCTATATAAATCAAAGTCCCGACTGACTTACAAACTGACTGATAATCATCGCCCAGCCCAAACCGCTGGCCCCACAAGGGTGAAAATTTGGAGGAACGTTACTCGTAAATAGTAGGCGCGTACTAAGAAAGATTAATCCAATCCGCCGCCACCTTAATAAATGGCACCCAGAAATGTAACAAATTTTCTCTTTGTTAGAAAGTCCGCGCGTTTCAACCGATTTTACAAATATTTAGTTCACTGGATTCCATTAACCTATAGACGGGCAGAATGGTCTTTCGGGATCGATTTGTTGTCACCATTTTAAATGGCGACCAGATATTTAATAGCCCTTCTTTATAGAATGTCTGCGTGTAAAGCAATAAAAAATGTCCCGACGAGCTGATGGCCGACGCCGAGTGTCTTCGCTCCTAGGATGCTACAAAAATATTAGTCGAATCAGTTAAGTGTACCCATACTTGATGGAAGTTCTTACTACACTCAAGCGATGCCGCGGGTAACAGCTAGTCTCCTATAATTTCCTGTAAATCAATTGTAAATTTCCAATTTTCCTATAACTATTTCAAGGCTTTGTTGTGGTCACCCTGTCTGTGCACAAACATATTTCGTAGAGCTGTATACATACAGATACCATAGACTTGTGAAAACACATGTCATATAATTGTGTACAAACAGATCCCGTAGACTTGTGAAAACACATGTCATATAATTGTGTACAAACAGATCCCGTAGACTTGTGCACAAACAGATCCCTTAGACCTGCGCGCTAAAGATTCCATAGACCTTGGTACATGAAGATTTCATACCCTTAGCGCACAGAAATATTCTCTAGACCTCCGGGGGACCGTCCATAAACTACGTCACACTCTTAGGGGGAGGGGGTTTGTAAGTTTGTGATGGTCCGTGACGAAGGGGGAGGAGGGGTCCTTCGATGCGTGACGTCACATTTAAAATTAATTTCATTGCGAAGTCAGTTAGAGGTCGATTGACACTTTCACTGGAGAGCTAGCTTACACGTACGCATAAGGACTGCTAAATGAAGTGTCAGCTTAAACTCTCTAATGTCACTGCTTTTCCGCATTAGCGAGGATCAATCGGATCCTCCATTCGATTTAAATGCTTCCTTTTTTTCGCACATTTTTAAAATCTGAATCCCTAGCTCGATTAGCCTTAAGGCTTTTAAGTGACAATGTCGAAAACTATGAAGTGTGCCCCTTTAACTACGCTTTATGGAAATATTTTGGAAGGATATGAAAAAGCACATCCATACATTAAAGTTCTAAAGCTCAATCATGGGAAAACGATATTTGTTAAAGCTTAAACAAAAATGAACTTTGACTGTCAAGTCGAGCAAAACATTTCTGAGTGGAACCCATATCATGCCTCAAGAAGAATCTCTTTAAATTAATCGAATTGAATTGGTAAAATAAGACAAATCATAGTTCGTTGAGGGGGGGGGGGTTAAAGAAATATGACGTGGTTTTCAGGGGAGGGGTGTTAGAAAACGTGACGAAGCGTGATCTGAGGGGGACGGGGGTTCAGAAAATGCCATTTTTTGCGTGACGTAGTTTATGGACGGTCCCTTGCGCGCCAAAATATTTCTAAAACTGTGCACAAAAAGATTCCACTGACCTATGCACAAAATATTCTATTGGCTTTTGTATAAACATGTGACATAGACCTGTGTACAAAAATATTCCATGGACCTGTGCACAAAAACATGCCTTGGACCTGCAAAGTCACACGGTTTTGCACAATCCGATGTTATAGACTTGTGCACAAACAGATGTCACATGCTTGTGTAAAAACCGATTTCATAGACTTGCTCAAAAAGAGATGTCATCGACATTTGCACAAGAGATTCCGTAGATTTGTGCACAAATATATTTTGTAGACCTGTACACACACTAATACCATAGACTTGTGAAAAATGTCGAATGTTTGTGCAAAAACACATCCCTTAGACTTTTGCACAGACTGATGCTACAGACTTGTGCACATCCATATGTCCTAGACCGGTGTACAAAACATTCTATAGATTTGTGCACAAACATGAGTCATATACCTGTACACAAAAATATTCCACGGACTTCGGTACAAAAACATTCCATATCCCTATGCAATTTCCCTTACCCATTTGCACAAAAATATCACGTTCACCTGTGCACAAAAATATCACGTACACCTGTGCACAAAAATATTCGGTATCCATTTTCACAAAAATATTCCGTACACCTGTGCACAAAAATATTCCAAATCCATTTTCACCATAATATTTCGTACACCTATGCACAAAAATATTCCGTACACTTGTGAACAAAAACAGTTCGTACATCTGTGCACAAAAATATTCCATGGACCTGTGCACAAAAACATGCCTTGGACCTGCAAAGTCACACGGTTTTGCACAATCCGATGTTATAGACTTGTGCACAAACAGATGTCACATGCTTGTGTAAAAACCGATTTCATAGACTTGCTCAAAAAGAGATGTCATCGACATTTGCACAAGAGATTCCGTAGATTTGTGCACAAATATATTTTGTAGACCTGTACACACACTAATACCATAGACTTGTGAAAAATGTCGAATGTTTGTGCAAAAACACATCCCTTAGACTTTTGCACAGACTGATGCTACAGACTTGTGCACATCCATATGTCCTAGACCGGTGTACAAAACATTCTATAGATTTGTGCACAAACATGAGTCATATACCTGTACACAAAAATATTCCATGGACCTCTGCACAAAAACATTCCATATCCCTATGCAATTTCCCTTACCCATTTGCACAAAAATATCACGTTCACCTGTGCACAAAAATATCACGTACACCTGTGCACAAAAATATTCGGTATCCATTTTCACAAAAATATTCCGTACACCTGTGCACAAAAATATTCCAAATCCATTTTCACCATAATATTTCGTACACCTATGCACAAAAATATTCCGTACACTTGTGAACAAAAACAGTTCGTACACTTGTGCACAAAAATATTCCGAAAACCTGTGCACAAAAATATTCCGAAAACCTGTGCACAAAAATATCACGTACACCTGTGCACAAAAATATTCGGTATCCATTTTCACAAAAATATTCCGTACACCTGTGCACAAAAATATTCCAAATCCATTTTCACCATAATATTTCGTACACCTATGCACAAAAATATTCCGTACACTTGTGAACAAAAACAGTTCGTACACCTGTGCACAAAAATATTCCGAAAACCTGTGCACAAAAATATTCCGTACACCTTTGCATAAAAATATTTCGTACACTTGTGCACAAATAGAAATCACAGGCTTGAGCACAAAGAAATGTCGTAGACTCGCGCAAAAAGAGATGTTATAGACATGTGCACATCAGATTCCATAGAGTTATGCACAAACATTTTCAATACCCCTATGCTCAAACAGATTTCAAACCCTAATGCTCAAAAAGATTGCAAACCCATTTGCACAAAAATAATCCGAAGACCCGTGCTCAAAAATATTCCGTAGACCCTTGCTCAGATAGAAGTCACTCGCGTGTGCACAAACAGATGTCATAGACTTGTGAATAAACAGATGTTATAGACTTGTGCACAAAGAGATGTTATAGACTTGTTCACACACAGGTGTTATAGACTTGTTCACTCACAGGTGTTATAGACTTGTTCACTCACAGGTGTTATAGAATTGCTCACAAACAGGTGTTATAGAATTGCTCACAAACAGGTGTTATAGAATTGCTCACAAACAGGTGTTATAGAATTGCTCACAAACAGGTGTTATAGAATTGCTCACAAACAGGTGTTATAGAATTGCTCACAAACAGGTGTTATAGAATTGCTCACAAACAGGTGTTATAGAATTGCTCACAAACAGGTGTTATAGACTTGTTCACAAACAGATGATTTAGACTTGTGCACAAACAGATGATTTAGACTTGTGCACAATCAGATATTTTAGTCTTGTGCACAATCAGATATTTTAGTCTTGTGCACAAACAGATGTTTTAGTCTTGTGTACTGTACAAACAAATGTTATTGACTTGCGCAAAAAGAGATGTCATAGAAATGAGCAAATCAGATTCCATAGACCTGTGCACACACAGAAGTCGTAGACCTGTGCACAAACAGAAGTCGTAGACCTGTACAAATAACGATTTTTCACTTGGGCACATAAAGATTCTTCAGACTTGTGTGCACGTAAAGATTCTTCAGACTTGTGTGCGCGTAAAGATTTTTCAGACTTGTGTGCACGTAAAGATTCTTCAGACTTGTGTGCACGTAAAGATTCTTCAGACTTGTGTGCACGTAAAGATTCTTCAGACTTGTGTGCACGTAAAGATTCTTCACACTTGTGTGCACGTAAAGATTCTTCACACTTGTGTGCACGTAAAGATTCTTCAGACTTGTGTGCGCGTAAAGATTCTTCAGACTTGTGTGCGCGTAAAGATTCTTCAGACTTGTGTGCGCGTAAAGATTCTTCAGACTTGTGTGCACGTAAAGATTCTTCAGACTTGTGTGCACGTAAAGATTCTTCAGACTTGTGTGCGCGTAAAGATTCTTCAGACTTGTGTGCGCGTAAAGATTCTTCAGACTTGTGTGCGCGTAAAGATTCTTCAGACTTGTGTGCGCGTAAAGATTCTTCAGACTTGTGTGCGCGTAAAGATTCTTCAGACTTGTGTGCGCGTAAAGATTCTTCAGACTTGTGTGCACGTAAAGATTCATCAGACTTGTGTGCACGTAAAGATTCTTCAACTTGTGCACATAAAGATTCTTCAAACTTGTGCACATAAATATACCATAGACCCATGAACAAAAAATTCCATAGACCTGTGCACAGAAGATTCCATACTCCTATACTCAAAAGGATTCCATGCAGATTTGCACAAAAACATTCCGTAGACCTGTGTAAAACAATATACCATAGGCCTGTGTAAAACAATATACCATAGGCCTGTGTAAAACAATATTTCATAGGCCTGTGCACGAAAAGATTCCATAGACCTGGAAACAAAAATATGCCACTGACTTGTGCACAAAAAGATTGCATAGGCCTCTGCACAAAGAGATTTTATACCCCTTTGCACAAAAATATTCTGTAGGTCTGCGCTTAAACAGATTCCGTAGACTTGTACACAAACAGATGTTATAGTTTAGACTCGTGAAAAAAATTTAATTACCTATAATTGGTAATTATCTTTATTTGCTTATTTTGTTTAATTATATTTAATTGCATATTTTGTTTAATTCAGTTTAATCTGTACTTCGCAACTAAATTATTTGGACGCGCAAAAGTTATAATGACAATTAAGCTAGCTAATTGCCCTACCAATTTGATTAACCGAAGTAAAACGACGTAAGTCCTAGAATGACTTTCTTTATTACTTAACCCAAGCAAAAAGTCTTAAGTTCCACAGTTTAAAGGTAAACCACGTAATTCGGAGCAGGTACTTAAAACTATTAAAAACAATACTTAAACTTTGTTTTTCTTAATGAAACAAAAATTGGCGCCCACTATAAAAATGGGGCTTTCATTTAAGACCGTTTTCAAATCTATCAAACGTATAGTTATTTTTGTAAGGGTAGTTACAAAATGGGTAAGTTTGGAAAATTTCCCATGTTATTTCTATGGAGATTATCTAGTTTTTCGCCGAAATCTGTGATTAAATTTATGGAAATGAAAACCACCCTTAGCAACTTTATGCTTTATAAAATAAACTATTGGATGGATCATCTTGAAATTTTTACCACATATTAAGAGCCCGGATTTTAGTTCAGTAAAAAAATTTCAAAACAATAAACTTAATACGAAAAAAGTTACAACCAATCCAAAAACCTTCCTTATACATTTGAGCCGTCATCAGGCCTTATCTAAGGGAGCTACCGCTCCCTTAGAATTGTTTTATCTGATGTACCGTCGTTCACCCCGGACAATGTGGTTCGTGATATTTTTCAGCTATTCGGTAAACTACACAGTCGCGTGTTTACTCTTCCCGCTACGGTGTCTAACATTGCTCCGTTTGGTCATATACGCACATGTCGGCGTATGGCCTATGTTGCCTTTGCCACTCCCGCGGACTATGACGATTTACCTGAGGAGGTTGAAGTTTTTCTCAATGATGTCCCACATTTTTTTAAAGTAAATGCGCCGCTGCTTTGCTTTAAGTGTGGCATAACGGGTCACTCGTCTCAGAGTTGTCCTAACTCTAAACGTGGTGCGCGTAGTAAGTCGCGCTCTCGCGCTTCTGCTCCTGCCAATGCTAGTGTTCCTGCCCAGTCGGTCACCGTTGGAGCATCTCCATCGCTTCCGGTAGCTCAACCTTTAGTTAGGTCCGGGTCGTTGCCTAATTTGGCCAATCGGTTTGCTCCTTTGACTGATTCTAACGCGGATTTGTCTACCGCGGATTTATCCGATTCTATGGACACTGGTTTCACGACTGTGAAAGGCCGTAAACGCAAACAGAAATCTCCTTCTACGACGTCTCTGCATGAAAGTGCTCCTACTCTTATGCCTCCTCCTGTCGGTAAGGTCCCGAAGCAGGGGCCTATGCGCTACGCGTTTGATCCAGATTTGAGCACGTGGAAGGATGCCCGCGGTATTTTCGCGCCCGCGTATTCCATGGACACTGTTAAAGACTTTATATCTAAAGCTCTTGCTTTAGATGCCGTAGCACAGCGTGAATTGGTCAAGACCTTTGCACCTGATGCGCAGCTGGCTGAAACTCTCACGCGCCAAATTCTTGTGCACTCTTATACTGATAGTGCAATTGCTACAATCACACCTTCAGCGGACAAGTCGGCATACAGGAGAAGACTTTTTAACCTTACAAAAGCTCTCTTGCGTGCTTATGATGCTGCCTCAGTTCCTGATTCGGAATCTGATATCGATCCCTCTCAGTAGTGTATTTTGGCATTCCTTTTCCCTTCCTTTTTTTTTGTCCTTATGTATACTTTCCTGTCCCTTAATGTCCGTGGCGTTGGTACTGGTGTCACCAATTTGCGAGCTCGTGATTTTGTTGCGCGTCATCGCCCTATTATTGTATGTCTCCAGGAGACAAATGTCACTCCTAAGTTCTCTGATAACTTTATTTGGACTCAATGGTCTTATTTTTTTTACCATGCTATTGGTACCCCTTCCCGGGGCTGTGGTGTTTCTCTCGGGATTTCCCCTGACCTGCAGCCTTTTGTTGATATTTTCGAACCCTTTGAGGGTCACTGCGTCTATATTAGATTGGCGCGTGGTAACCCCACTTCCCCTTATTTTGATCACTTTTTTGGGGTGTATGTCTCGTCGTCCAGTGATGACCTGGCGTTACGTACCCTGAATTTTATTAAAGGAAAATTACTTGCAGTTACGGACAATGACAATGTATATGTTGTTGGCGATTTTAACTCGACCGTTAACCCTACTTTAGACCGCAAAGACTGTGCTGAATGCCGGCCTGTTATAGCCAGTGCAGTTACTAATCTTATTAATGATCATGGTTTAACTGATGCTTTTCGTTCTCTCTATCCCACCCGTCGCGATTTCACGTGGCGGTTGATCAATCACGGTATATTACGTTCAGCACGTCTGGATAGGATTTATTACTCCTCTACTGCTACCTTGTTACGAGTTTCTCACATACCCACGTTTTTCTCGGATCACGATGCGGTCTTGTGCTCCTTCCAAACTGAGATATCGATTCCGCGCGGTCCGCCATTTTGGCGTATGATGGTCACTCATCTTGATAGTGATGCCTTTGGTGGCTCCTTGGGTGCTGAGGTAGAGCGTGTCATTTTGCAGCGCCCTACGGCGGTAACCTGGAGTTATTGGTGGTTCACTATTTTCAAACCAAGTGTTAAGATTCATGCGATGACGCTCTCTCATGAAATGCTCGTACGTGAATCTATATCGGTTTCGGTGCTTGAGGCTAGGGTTACTGCCTCCCCCCCTGGTACACTTGAACACACGCGCAGTTTGGAAGAACTGCAAGCCCATCTTTTATCTCAGTCTAAAATTTCGCTAGCAAGGGCCCGTGAATCGCATTTTAATACGATTGACACACCCTCTAAGGAATTTTT
>NW_028324255.1:8345000-8490000 GCF_054372755.1 Phalangium opilio
GACGACTGGTAATTAAGCTAGATTACCGACAACTGAAATTAAGCTTGATTACCGACGACTGGTAATTAAGCTAGATTACCGACGACTGGTAATTAAGCTAGATTACCGACGACTGGTAATTAAGCTAGATTACCGACGACTGGTAATTAAGCTAGATTACCGACGGCAGGTAATTAAGTTTGATTACCGACGACTGGTAATTAAGCTAGATTACCGACAGCAGGTAATTAAGTTAGATTACCGACGGCAGGTAATTAAGCTAGATTACCGACGGCAGGTAATTAAGCTAGATTACCGCCGACTGGTAATTAAGCTAGATTACCGACGGCAGGTAGTTAAGCTAGATTACCGACGACTGGTAATTAAGCTAGATTACCGACAACTGAAATTAAGCTTGATTACCGACGACTGGTAATTAAGTTAGATTACCGACGACTGGTAATTAAGCTAGATTACCGACGACTGGTAATTAAGCTAGATAACCGACGACTGGTAATGAAGCTAGATCAGCGACGACTGGAAATTAAGCTAGATCAGCGACGACTGGTAATTAAGCTAGATTACCGACGACTGGTAATTAAGCTAGATTACCGACAACTGAAATTAAGCTTGATTACCGACGACTGGTAATTAAGTTAGATTACCGACGACTGGTAATTAAGCTAGATTACCGCCGACAGGTAATTAAGCTAGATTACCGACGACTGGTAATTAAGCTAGATCAGCGACGACTGGTAATTAAGCTAGATCAGCGACGACTGGTAATTAAGCTAGATTACCGACGACTGGTAATTAAGCTAGATTACCGACGACTGGTAATTAAGCTAGATTACCGACAACTGAAATTAAGCTTGATTACCGACGACTGGTAATTAAGCAAGATTACCGACGACTGGTAATTAAGCTAGATCACCGACGACTGGTAATTAAGATAGATCAGCGACGACTGGTAATTAAGCTAGATTACCGACGACTGGTAATTAAGCTAGATTACCAACGACTGGTAATTAAGCTAGATTACCGACGACTGGTAATGAAGCTAGATCAGCGACGACTGGAAATTAAGCTAGATCAGCGACGACTGGTAATTAAGCTAGATTACCGACGACTGGTAATTAAGCTAGATTACCGACAACTGAAATTAAGCTTGATTACCGACGACTGGTAATTAAGTTAGATTACCGACGACTGGTAATTAAGCTAGATTACCGCCGACAGGTAATTAAGCTAGATTACCGACGACTGGTAATTAAGCTAGATCAGCGACGACTGGTAATTAAGCTAGATCAGCGACGACTGGTAATTAAGCTAGATTACCGACGACTGGTAATTAAGCTAGATTACCGACGACTGGTAATTAAGCTAGATTACCGACAACTGAAATTAAGCTTGATTACCGACGACTGGTAATTAAGCAAGATTACCGACGACTGGTAATTAAGCTAGATCACCGACGACTGGTAATTAAGATAGATTACCGACGACTGGTAATTAAGCTAGATTACCGACAACTGAAATTAAGCTTGATTACCGACGACTGGTAATTAAGTTAGATTACCGACGACTGGTAATTAAGCTAGATTACCGCCGACAGGTAATTAAGCTAGATTACCGACGACTGGTAATTAAGCTAGATCACCGACGACTGGTAATTAAGCTAGATCAGCGACGACTGGTAATTAAGCTAGATCAGCGACGACTGGTAATTAAGCTAGATTACCGACGACTGGTAATTAAGCTAGATTACCGACAACTGAAATTAAGCTTGATTACCGACGACTGGTAATTAAGTTAGATTACCGACGACTGGTAATTAAGCTAGATTACCGCCGACAGGTAATTAAGCTAGATTACCGCCGACTGGTAATTAAGCTAGATTACCGACGACTGGTAATTAAGCTAGATCAGCGACGACTGGTAATTAAGCTAGATCAGCGACGACTGGTAATTAAGCTAGATCAGCGACGACTGGTAATTAAGCTAGATTACCGACTACTGGTAATTAAGCTAGATTACCGACGACTGGTAATTAAGCTAGATTACCGACGGCAGGTAATTAAGTTTGATTACCGCCGACAGGTAATTAAGCTAGATTACCGACGACTGGTAATTAAGCTAGATCACCGACGACTGGTAATTAAGCTAGATCAGCGACGACTGGTAATTAAGCTAGATCAGCGACGACTGGTAATTAAGCTAGATTACCGACGACTGGTAATTAAGCTAGATTACCGACAACTGAAATTAAGCTTGATTACCGACGACTGGTAATTAAGTTAGATTACCGACGACTGGTAATTAAGCTAGATTACCGCCGACAGGTAATTAAGCTAGATTACCGCCGACTGGTAATTAAGCTAGATTACCGACGACTGGTAATTAAGCTAGATCAGCGACGACTGGTAATTAAGCTAGATCAGCGACGACTGGTAATTAAGCTAGATCAGCGACGACTGGTAATTAAGCTAGATTACCGACGACTGGTAATTAAGCTAGATTACCGACGGCAGGTAGTTAAGCTAGATTACCGACGGCAGATAATTGAGCTAGATCAGCGACGACTGGTAATTAAGCTAGATTACCGACAACTGAAATTAAGCTTGATTACCGACGACTGGTAATTAAGCTAGATTACCGACGACTGGTAATTAAGCTAGATTACCGACGACTGGTAATTAAGCTAGATTACCGACGACTGGTAATTAAGCTAGATTACCGACGGCAGGTAATTAAGTTTGATTACCGACGACTGGTAATTAAGCTAGATTACCGACAGCAGGTAATTAAGTTAGATTACCGACGGCAGGTAATTAAGCTAGATTACCGACGGCAGGTAATTAAGCTAGATTACCGCCGACTGGTAATTAAGCTAGATTACCGACGGCAGGTAGTTAAGCTAGATTACCGACGACTGGTAATTAAGCTAGATTACCGACAACTGAAATTAAGCTTGATTACCGACGACTGGTAATTAAGTTAGATTACCGACGACTGGTAATTAAGCTAGATTACCGACGACTGGTAATTAAGCTAGATTACCAACGACTGGTAATTAAGCTAGATTACCGACGACTGGTAATGAAGCTAGATCAGCGACGACTGGAAATTAAGCTAGATCAGCGACGACTGGTAATTAAGCTAGATTACCGACGACTGGTAATTAAGCTAGATTACCGACAACTGAAATTAAGCTTGATTACCGACGACTGGTAATTAAGTTAGATTACCGACGACTGGTAATTAAGCTAGATTACCGCCGACAGGTAATTAAGCTAGATTACCGACGACTGGTAATTAAGCTAGATCAGCGACGACTGGTAATTAAGCTAGATCAGCGACGACTGGTAATTAAGCTAGATTACCGACGACTGGTAATTAAGCTAGATTACCGACGACTGGTAATTAAGCTAGATTACCGACAACTGAAATTAAGCTTGATTACCGACGACTGGTAATTAAGCAAGATTACCGACGACTGGTAATTAAGCTAGATCACCGACGACTGGTAATTAAGATAGATCAGCGACGACTGGTAATTAAGCTAGATTACCGACGACTGGTAATTAAGCTAGATTACCAACGACTGGTAATTAAGCTAGATTACCGACGACTGGTAATGAAGCTAGATCAGCGACGACTGGAAATTAAGCTAGATCAGCGACGACTGGTAATTAAGCTAGATTACCGACGACTGGTAATTAAGCTAGATTACCGACAACTGAAATTAAGCTTGATTACCGACGACTGGTAATTAAGTTAGATTACCGACGACTGGTAATTAAGCTAGATTACCGCCGACAGGTAATTAAGCTAGATTACCGACGACTGGTAATTAAGCTAGATCAGCGACGACTGGTAATTAAGCTAGATCAGCGACGACTGGTAATTAAGCTAGATTACCGACGACTGGTAATTAAGCTAGATTACCGACGACTGGTAATTAAGCTAGATTACCGACAACTGAAATTAAGCTTGATTACCGACGACTGGTAATTAAGCAAGATTACCGACGACTGGTAATTAAGCTAGATCACCGACGACTGGTAATTAAGATAGATTACCGACGACTGGTAATTAAGCTAGATTACCGACAACTGAAATTAAGCTTGATTACCGACGACTGGTAATTAAGTTAGATTACCGACGACTGGTAATTAAGCTAGATTACCGCCGACAGGTAATTAAGCTAGATTACCGACGACTGGTAATTAAGCTAGATCACCGACGACTGGTAATTAAGCTAGATCAGCGACGACTGGTAATTAAGCTAGATCAGCGACGACTGGTAATTAAGCTAGATTACCGACGACTGGTAATTAAGCTAGATTACCGACAACTGAAATTAAGCTTGATTACCGACGACTGGTAATTAAGTTAGATTACCGACGACTGGTAATTAAGCTAGATTACCGCCGACAGGTAATTAAGCTAGATTACCGCCGACTGGTAATTAAGCTAGATTACCGACGACTGGTAATTAAGCTAGATCAGCGACGACTGGTAATTAAGCTAGATCAGCGACGACTGGTAATTAAGCTAGATCAGCGACGACTGGTAATTAAGCTAGATTACCGACGACTGGTAATTAAGCTAGATTACCGACGACTGGTAATTAAGCTAGATTACCGACGGCAGGTAATTAAGTTAGATTACCGACGGCAGGTAATTAAGCTAGATTACCGACGGCAGGTAATTAAGCTAGATTACCGACGGCAGGTAATTAAGCTAGATTACCGCCGACTGGTAATTAAGCTAGATTACCGACGGCAGGTAGTTAAGCTAGATTACCGACGGCAGATAATTAAGCTAGATCAGCGACGACTGGTAATTAAGCTAGATCAGCGACGACTGGTAATTAAGCTAGATTACCGACAACTGAAATTAAGCTTGATTACCGACGACTGGTAATTAAGCTAGATTACCGACGACTGGTAATTAAGCTAGATTACCGACGACTGGTAATTAAGCTAGATTACCGACGACTGGTAATTAAGCTAGATTACCGACGGCAGGTAATTAAGTTTGATTACCGACGACTGGTAATTAAGCTAGATTACCGACAGCAGGTAATTAAGTTAGATTACCGACGGCAGGTAATTAAGCTAGATTACCGACGGCAGGTAATTAAGCTAGATTACCGCCGACTGGTAATTAAGCTAGATTACCGACGGCAGGTAGTTAAGCTAGATTACCGACGGCAGATAATTAAGCTAGATCAGCGACGACTGGTAATTAAGCTAGATTACCGACAACTGAAATTAAGCTTGATTACCGACGACTGGTAATTAAGCTAGATTACCGACGACTGGTAATTAAGCTAGATTACCGACGACTGGTAATTAAGCTAGATTACCGACGGCAGGTAATTAAGTTTGATTACCGACGGCTGGTAATTAAGCTAAATTACCGACGGCAGGTAATTAAGCTTGATTACCGACGACTGGTAATTAAGTTAGATCACCGACGACTGGTAATTAAGCTAGATTACCGACGACTGGTAATTAAGCTAGATTACCAACGACTGGTAATTAAGCTAGATTACCGACGACTGGTAATTAAGCTAGATCAGCGACGACTGGTAATTAAGCTAGATCAGCGACGACTGGTAATTAAGCTAGATTACCGACAGCAGGTAATTAAGTTAGATTACCGACGGCAGGTAATTAAGCTAGATTACCGACGGCAGGTAATTAAGCTAGATTACCGCCGACTGGTAATTAAGCTAGATTACCGACGGCAGGTAGTTAAGCTAGATTACCGACGGCAGATAATTAAGCTAGATCAGCGACGACTGGTAATTAAGCTAGATTACCGACAACTGAAATTAAGCTTGATTACCGACGACTGGTAATTAAGCTAAATTACCGACGGCAGGTAATTAAGCTTGATTACCGACGACTGGTAATTAAGTTAGATTACCGACGACTGGTAATTAAGCTAGATTACCGACGACTGGTAATTAAGCTAGATTACCGCCGACAGGTAATTAAGCTAGATTACCGACGACTGGTAATTAAGCTAGATCAGCGACGACTGGTAATTAAGCTAGATCAGCGACGACTGGTAATTAAGCTAGATTACCGACGACTGGTAATTAAGCTAGATTACCGACGACTGGTAATTAAGCTAGATTACCGACAACTGAAATTAAGCTTGATTACCGACGACTGGTAATTAAGCAAGATTACCGACGACTGGTAATTAAGCTAGATCACCGACGACTGGTAATTAAGATAGATCAGCGACGACTGGTAATTAAGCCAGATTACCGACGACTGGTAATTAAGCTAGATTACCGACAACTGAAATTAAGCTTGATTACCGACGACTGGTAATTAAGTTAGATTACCGACGACTGGTAATTAAGCTAGATTACCGCCGACAGGTAATTAAGCTAGATTACCGACGACTGGTAATTAAGCTAGATTACCGACGACTGGTAATTAAGCTAGATTACCGACGACTGGTAATTAAGCTAGATTACCGACGGCAGGTAATTAAGTTTGATTACCGACGACTGGTAATTAAGCTAGATTACCGACGGCAGGTAATTAAGATAGATTACCGACGGCAGGTAATTAAGCTAGATTACCGACGGCAGGTAATTAAGCTAGATTACCGCCGACTGGTAATTAAGCTAGATTACCGACGGCAGGTAGTTAAGCTAGATTACCGACGGCAGATAATTAAGCTAGATCAGCGACGACTGGTAATTAAGCTAGATCAGCGACGACTGGTAATTAAGCTAGATTACCGACAACTGAAATTAAGCTTGATTACCGACGACTGGTAATTAAGCTAGATTACCGACGACTGGTAATTAAGCTAGATTACCGACGACTGGTAATTAAGCTAGATTACCGACGACTGGTAATTAAGCTAGATCAGCGACGACTGGTAATTAAGCTAGATCAGCGACGACTGGTAATTAAGCTAGATCAGCGACGACTGGTAATTAAGCTAGATTACCGACGACTGGTAATTAAGCTAGATTACCGACGACTGGTAATTAAGCTAGATTACCGACGGCAGGTAATTAAGTTTGATTACCGACGACTGGTAATTAAGCTAGATTACCGACGGCAGGTAATTAAGTTAGATTACCGACGGCAGGTAATTAAGCTAGATTACCGACGGCAGGTAATTAAGCTAGATTACCGCCGACTGGTAATTAAGCTAGATTACCGACGGCAGGTAGTTAAGCTAGATTACCGACGGCAGATAATTAAGCTAGATCAGCGACGACTGGTAATTAAGCTAGATTACCGACAACTGAAATTAAGCTTGATTACCGACGACTGGTAATTAAGCTAGATTACCGACGACTGGTAATTAAGCTAGATTACCGACGACTGGTAATTAAGCTAGATTACCGACGACTGGTAATTAAGCTAGATTACCGACGACTGGTAATTAAGCTAGATTACCGACGGCAGGTAATTAAGTTTGATTACCGACGGCTGGTAATTAAGCTAAATTAGCGACGGCAGGTAATTAAGCTAGATTACCGACGGCAGGTAATTAAGCTAGATTACCGACGGCAGGTAATTAAGCTAGATTACCGACGGCAGGTAATTAAGCTAGATTACCGACGACTGGTAATTAAGCTAGATTACCGACAACTGAAATTAAGCTTGATTACCGACGACTGGTAATTAAGTTAGATTACCGACGACTGGTAATTAAGCTAGATTACCGCCGACAGGTAATTAAGCTAGATTACCGACGACTGGTAATTAAGCTAGATCAGCGACGACTGGTAATTAAGCTAGATCAGCGACGACTGGTAATTAAGCTAGATTACCGACGACTGGTAATTAAGCTAGATTACCGACGACTGGTAATTAAGCTAGATTACCGACAACTGAAATTAAGCTTGATTACCGACGACTGGTAATTAAGCAAGATTACCGACGACTGGTAATTAAGCTAGATCACCGACGACTGGTAATTAGGATAGATTACCGACGACTGGTAATTAAGCTAGATTACCGACAACTGAAATTAAGCTTGATTACCGACGACTGGTAATTAAGTTAGATTACCGACGACTGGTAATTAAGCTAGATTACCGCCGACAGGTAATTAAGCTAGATTACCGACGACTGGTAATTAAGCTAGATCACCGACGACTGGTAATTAAGCTAGATCAGCGACGACTGGTAATTAAGCTAGATCAGCGACGACTGGTAATTAAGCTAGATTACCGACGACTGGTAATTAAGCTAGATTACCGACAACTGAAATTAAGCTTGATTACCGACGACTGGTAATTAAGTTAGATTACCGACGACTGGTAATTAAGCTAGATTACCGCCGACAGGTAATTAAGCTAGATTACCGCCGACTGGTAATTAAGCTAGATTACCGACGACTGGTAATTAAGCTAGATCAGCGACGACTGGTAATTAAGCTAGATCAGCGACGACTGGTAATTAAGCTAGATCAGCGACGACTGGTAATTAAGCTAGATTACCGACGACTGGTAATTAAGCTAGATTACCGACGACTGGTAATTAAGCTAGATTACCGACGGCAGGTAATTAAGTTTGATTACCGACGACTGGTAATTAAGCTAGATTACCGACGGCAGGTAATTAAGTTAGATTACCGACGGCAGGTAATTAAGCTAGATTACCGACGGCAGGTAATTAAGCTAGATTACCGACGGCAGGTAATTAAGCTAGATTACCGCCGACTGGTAATTAAGCTAGATTACCGACGGCAGGTAGTTAAGCTAGATTACCGACGGCAGATAATTAAGCTAGATCAGCGACGACTGGTAATTAAGCTAGATCAGCGACGACTGGTATTTAAGCTAGATTACCGACAACTGAAATTAAGCTTGATTACCGACGACTGGTAATTAAGCTAGATTACCGACGACTGGTAATTAAGCTAGATTACCGACGACTGGTAATTAAGCTAGATTACCGACGACTGGTAATTAAGCTAGATTACCGACGGCAGGTAATTAAGTTTGATTACCGACGACTGGTAATTAAGCTAGATTACCGACAGCAGGTAATTAAGTTAGATTACCGACGGCAGGTAATTAAGCTAGATTACCGACGGCAGGTAATTAAGCTAGATTACCG
Source organism: Phalangium opilio (assembly GCF_054372755.1). NCBI lineage: Eukaryota > Metazoa > Arthropoda > Arachnida > Opiliones > Phalangiidae > Phalangium > Phalangium opilio. The sequence goes on from NW_028324255.1 coordinate 8,354,099, forward strand.
CCGACTGGTAATTAAGCTAGATTACCGACGGCAGGTAGTTAAGCTAGATTACCGACGGCAGATAATTAAGCTAGATCAGCGACGACTGGTAATTAAGCTAGATTACCGACAACTGAAATTAAGCTTGATTACCGACGACTGGTAATTAAGCTAGATTACCGACGACTGGTAATTAAGCTAGATTACCGACGACTGGTAATTAAGCTAGATTACCGACGACTGGTAATTAAGCTAGATTACCGACGACTGGTAATTAAGCTAGATTACCGACGGCAGGTAATTAAGTTTGATTACCGACGGCTGGTAATTAAGCTAAATTACCGACGGCAGGTAATTAAGCTTCATTACCGACGACTGGTAATTAAGTTAGATTACCGACGACTGGTAATTAAGCTAGATTACCGACGACTGGTAATTAAGCTAGATTACCAACGACTGGTAATTAAGCTAGATTACCGACGACTGGTAATTAAGCTAGATCAGCGACGACTGGTAATTAAGCTAGATCAGCGACGACTGGTAATTAAGCTAGATTACCGACAGCAGGTAATTAAGTTAGATTACCGACGGCAGGTAATTAAGCTAGATTACCGACGGCAGGTAATTAAGCTAGATTACCGCCGACTGGTAATTAAGCTAGATTACCGACGGCAGGTAGTTAAGCTAGATTACCGACGGCAGATAATTAAGCTAGATCAGCGACGACTGGTAATTAAGCTAGATTACCGACAACTGAAATTAAGCTTGATTACCGACGACTGGTAATTAAGCTAGATTACCGACGACTGGTAATTAAGCTAGATTATCGACGACTGGTAATTAAGCTAGATTACCGACGACTGGTAATTAAGCTAGATTACCGACGACTGGTAATTAAGCTAGATTACCGACGGCAGGTAATTAAGTTTGATTACCGACGGCTGGTAATTAAGCTAAATTACCGACGGCAGGTAATTAAGCTTGATTACCGACGACTGGTAATTAAGTTAGATTACCGACGACTGGTAATTAAGCTAGATTACCGACGACTGGTAATTAAGCTAGATTACCGCCGACAGGTAATTAAGCTAGATTACCGACGACTGGTAATTAAGCTAGATCAGCGACGACTGGTAATTAAGCTAGATCAGCGACGACTGGTAATTAAGCTAGATTACCGACGACTGGTAATTAAGCTAGATTACCGACGACTGGTAATTAAGCTAGATTACCGACAACTGAAATTAAGCTTGATTACCGACGACTGGTAATTAAGCAAGATTACCGACGACTGGTAATTAAGCTAGATCACCGACGACTGGTAATTAAGATAGATCAGCGACGACTGCTAATTAAGCCAGATTACCGACGACTGGTAATTAAGCTAGATTACCGACAACTGAAATTAAGCTTGATTACCGACGACTGGTAATTAAGTTAGATTACCGACGACTGGTAATTAAGCTAGATTACCGCCGACAGGTAATTAAGCTAGATTACCGACGACTGGTAATTAAGCTAGATTACCGACGACTGGTAATTAAGCTAGATTACCGACGACTGGTAATTAAGCTAGATTACCGACGGCAGGTAATTAAGTTTGATTACCGACGACTGGTAATTAAGCTAGATTACCGACGGCAGGTATTTAAGTTAGATTACCGACGGCAGGTAATTAAGCTAGATTACCGACGGCAGGTAATTAAGCTAGATTACCGCCGACTGGTAATTAAGCTAGATTACCGACGGCAGGTAGTTAAGCTAGATTACCGACGGCAGATAATTAAGCTAGATCAGCGACGACTGGTAATTAAGCTAGATCAGCGACGACTGGTAATTAAGCTAGATTACCGACAACTGAAATTAAGCTTGATTACCGACGACTGGTAATTAAGCTAGATTACCGACGACTGGTAATTAAGCTAGATTACCGACGACTGGTAATTAAGCTAGATTACCGACGACTGGTAATTAAGCTAGATCAGCGACGACTGGTAATTAAGCTAGATCAGCGACGACTGGTAATTAAGCTAGATCAGCGACGACTGGTAATTAAGCTAGATTACCGACGACTGGTAATTAAGCTAGATTACCGACGACTGGTAATTAAGCTAGATTACCGACGGCAGGTAATTAAGTTTGATTACCGACGACTGGTAATTAAGCTAGATTACCGACGGCAGGTAATTAAGTTAGATTACCGACGGCAGGTAATTAAGCTAGATTACCGACGGCAGGTAATTAAGCTAGATTACCGCCGACTGGTAATTAAGCTAGATTACCGACGGCAGGTAGTTAAGCTAGATTACCGACGGCAGATAATTAAGCTAGATCAGCGACGACTGGTAATTAAGCTAGATCAGCGACGACTGGTAATTAAGCTAGATTACCGACAACTGAAATTAAGCTTGATTACCGACGACTGGTAATTAAGCTAGATTACCGACGACTGGTAATTAAGCTAGATTACCGACGACTGGTAATTAAGCTAGATTACCGACGACTGGTAATTAAGCTAGATTACCGACGGCAGGTAATTAAGTTTGATTACCGACGACTGGTAATTAAGCTAGATTACCGACAGCAGGTAATTAAGTTAGATTACCGACGGCAGGTAATTAAGCTAGATTACCGACGGCAGGTAATTAAGCTAGATTACCGCCGACTGGTAATTAAGCTAGATTACCGACGGCAGGTAGTTAAGCTAGATTACCGACGGCAGATAATTAAGCTAGATCAGCGACGACTGGTAATTAAGCTAGATTACCGACAACTGAAATTAAGCTTGATTACCGACGACTGGTAATTAAGCTAGATTACCGACGACTGGTAATTAAGCTAGATTACCGACGACTGGTAATTAAGCTAGATTACCGACGACTGGTAATTAAGCTAGATTACCGACGACTGGTAATTAAGCTAGATTACCGACGGCAGGTAATTAAGTTTGATTACCGACGGCTGGTAATTAAGCTAAATTACCGACGGCAGGTAATTAAGCTAGATTACCGACGGCAGGTAATTAAGCTAGATTACCGACGGCAGGTAATTAAGCTAGATTACCGACGGCAGGTAGTTAAGCTAGATTACCGACGGCAGATAATTAAGCCGGATTAACGACGTTTGGTAATAAAGCTTTTTCTCTCCTGTGTTTTCTAAACAATTTTAGTTAATATGAAGACTGAAGTAACAGATATTAATAAAAACTGTCATTGTAGACAAAGACCGGAAAGTGTAAAAGATAAGTTTAGAAAATTAACTGCCTGAAGAAACAGATATTCAAATTTTCACTTTTGAAGACATGATTATAAAACATCCATTATTATAAAAAATTCTTATCTTTCTTTTTTTCACCAAAATTTCATTTTCCCAAAATATTTCTCAACATTATTTACTCATGTATTTTGTTCTCAATAGTAGTTCAAGAAAAAATGGCATCTAGAAGAATTTAAGTGATACTACTTTGATACTAGGTTTTACTTTCGACTAACATTTGCTATTAGGATATTCAAATACTTGGATATCTGAAATGATTTCTCTTGAAAAGTTTAAATTTTTTTATTTTAAATTGGAAATATTGCGAAGCGGTAAGTAATATAGGCCTTTTCATTGTGTTTTAGTTATTTGTGTCGAAAAGATCCATAGATTGATCGTGATCTTTGAGAGCTATACAGCACGTTAATATTTAATACTTCGAAAACATTATAATTGAAGAGTACGTTTTGTTAAGTTTTCATACGGTTTTATTTTATCAGCTCTCAACGATTTTCTGTCCATTTTATACTCTTTATAGGGCCGAATTTTCTACCTAATTGTAAATTTTTGATAGAAAGTAAAATGTAACACGTACTATTTTTAAAATGATGCGCATGTTTCTTGTTAAAATATTGTTCTGAAGTAATTTTGGTGAAAAAAAGTAAGATAAGAATTTTTTATAATAATTGATGTTTTATAATCATGTCTTCAAAAGTGAAAATTTGAATATCTGGATCTTCAGGCAGTTAATTTTCTAAAATTATCTTTTACACTTTCCGGTCTTTGTCTACAATGACAGTTTTTATTAATATATATAGCTTCGAGAGAAGTGTACTACAAAGCGGGGTAAGCGTATCGTCATTCTTCCCAACATCATTTTGTATTTGAGGCAAGGTTACTAAACCGTATCACATACGCGATAAATATTTCAAAGTTTCAAAGTTTATTTATTTCCAATTCATGTTTACATTAGATTCGTTTCATATTCCCCTCATCATTACTCTATAACGCTTTAATTATATGTCAGTTTGTGGATTTTTGTCCCACGTCAAGACGACAGTTAAAGAATTCACCTTACGGTGCGATGCCCATCTGAAGTTTGTTAAGCGGAAAAGCAAACTAAAAGGGTGAGCCTGGGGAGTAGGACGTTACATAACTGAAGTATTAAGAGGATCCTTCTTCTATTATCCCCTTCTACTAATAGTAACACTTTTTAAGCATGCATTACGTTAACACAACAGTAATGGTAGAAAGATTAGTTATATAGAAAAAACACGTCTAAAGGGTTCGTGTCAACATCGCTCCTTCTATGAGTGCGAAATATATAAATAGGTTATTAGTCATAGGTGTCATCAAACCTTGAACGAATATCGGTGGATGTCTCGCGAATTCCCCTCGTGCTACTAAAAAAACAAGGTGGGCAAATTTAAATTTTGCCGTCTTTAATATTCAGTTATTCACGAGTGATAAATTAACGAAAGTGTTAAACTGCTCGATAAGTTATCGCTTTCAAATCACAGCCAGTGAGTTCCAGTGTGTGTTAAGATACTTTTAAGTGAGGAAAAGTCTCCAGAATCGAGAGATTAAATATTAATTCAACTAAATCGGGAGTTACATAGCATTGTTGTCCGCTTTGATATTGAACCGCTAGCGCCGTTCTTGAACGAATTCTTTTAATTTGAAAATACCAATTCCTTTTTTCAAAAACTAAAAGTCGCGTCGAACAAAGTTTGTAAATGGAGGTTTTCTATGAAGTGTGCGAGAGTGGTACCAGAGGGTAAATCTATGCTCCGAAGCTCCGACGTTTTTATTACATTAATCCGCTTCTGATTCTGTCATGACTTCGGCAAAACATATTGAAATGTATAAATTTCCCGGGAGTTTGAGTTTAGTTTCTTAAAGCAACAGGCGGCTCCATTATCACCCCTAGCATACTGGCTAATCTTCTGGACACGAATTTTATCTTGCCAAAGGCAGGAACCAACTAGACCCAATGCAAGAGGTGGCATTGGTTCCTGCCTTTGGCTTAACCAGCGTTTACCAAGTTTAGCCACTGTGTAGTAAAAAGGCCATCTTTTAGGGGCACCAACGGAGCGGCTCTTTCCTTTAACTACTTTACCGTAATTCTGATCCATGAAATTATGCCCATTAGTAATTCGGTCCAATGGGAGGATACGTTATATACGAGTTCTTTGTCGAAATTTAAAGCAATGGGATTCTGTCCATTTAAAAGTCGCCGCAAAGATTATATCAAGATCTGTAGTGCCTGACTCAGGGTGCAAAAACTTTGTGTACAAATTATTTCATAACCTGACATAACTTTACACAAACATTTTTGCCCACAGTACTATTTACTTACATAACTACAATCGAAATAAGCTATAGCACGGGCCACTAAACTTAGTTTAGTGGCCCGTGGCTATAGATGGCTAAGAATGTGGATCTTGCAGTCGCTACAGTTTGCTCATAAAACGGAACTTTCCTTTCGGGAAAGTGGACATTAATCGCAGGATATCGTATGCATTAACACTCGACGAAATTATCCTATAATAGACCATTCCTGTTATGCCACAGGAAAAGCAAACAGCACAGGGGCCGGGCCGCCATATTAAGGTGGGTTTCCATACGCGCTTGAAAGATTGAGCTTGAGCGTTTCAAAATCCGCGCGTCTCAAGCGCTCCAATAACTAGTGCCATCTTGCGCCGTAGCATAAGTATAAGCACAAGCGTTACCTGTTTCCAAAGAATCTAAAAATAGCTGCTTAGCTCGCGTTGCAGTTCAAAAACTTCTGAAATCAAAATGGTGATTATCAATCAGCGGAAACGACGTTTGCTTATTAAACGGAATTTGTTGCTAATTCAGTTGTATTATCAATTAATTTCAAAGTTCAAGCCAAACAAAAATAAACACATAGATTTACACGTGTCCTCAAACTTTCAAAGGCTATTTGAATAGCAAAATACCTAGATAAAACCAGAAGTGGTATGATACTAGAAGTATTGAGCTAACCAAATTCTTCACTCGGCATTAGTGAAAAGACTTGATAAAACACAAACGGTTGGCCCTCTAGTGGCGGTTTCAGAATTTTTCCCTCCAAAACGTGAGACGCTCGCGGTGGTAGACGGCCGAACTAGATTCAAGGAGCCGGGTCCGTGTTCTGCGGCTTTAGGTTGAGGGGAAGGGGGTAGGAAATGTTTTTGGAACTCGACCAATTTTTCTCTCTCTAGTTTTAGCGCGTGGGAAGCGGCATAAAATCCTCAAATTTGTTCACTAGTGCCAGGATCTATTACCAATGCTAGAGCCCTTCACTTCTAGTCTCATACCACTTCTGATAAAACCTATATTGAACCTACTTGATAATTTCATTTCAGTTGAAATAAATTTGCAGTGATATTCCACGGTATCTATTTTCTTCGTCTATCCCAAATTGCTGGCTTATTTATAACAAGATAAATAAAAATATTTCTTTCACCACCACCGTTTCTTTATTTCCCTGCTTGCTTTTTAATTAATTCTTTCAATTCGCGTTGTGTAGGCATCTTCATTTCTCAATCCGAGTCCGAACTTATAAAAACTTGGGCCGTGGCCATATGGAATTTGATTCTCATTGGCCGAAACGTCTATGACGTCAAGCTTGAACTGTCTAAGCTCAAGCAAATATCTACTCACGACAGATACAAGCTTGACGCGATTTTCAAGCGCAAGCGGGCTACTTTTCAATCGCAAGCTACTTAAAAAAGCGAGTATGGAAATGGTACCGACCTGGAGCTTAAGCGTAAACTTGAAATTATCAAGCTTGAGCTCAATCTTTTTGACTTTCAAGCGCGTATGGAAACCCACCTTTAGGCTTGTTCCCTTGAGCCAAGAAGCACCACAAGCGGCAGTGTGAATAGACTAGCTTCCCGATTGTAGCGAACGCGAGCTCCATCTGGCGTTGCCTCTTGACGCGAGGGAACTCTCCTAATATGGTGGCCCTTCCTCTGTGCGTTGGTTTCAAGGCGAATATTTAATGGAATGGTCTATTCATCAATAGGGAAGCAAGATTAACTTCCTCAGATGTGGGTTCAGAGAATACCTGAGAATTGTGCTACTAGATGTAGTATTCTTGAAGAAAATAATTTATGGGTTAAACTTTGGGCAGGTGCTCCATAAAAATTTAAAAAACATATCTCCCGGGAGCTTTCCGCTATTTCCATCTCCCAAAATAATCATTCAATTAAATGTTTTATTTCCAGAGTTGTGGAATGAAAGACTTCCAGGATTTTTTAAATCAGAATCGAAGTTTAATTTTTAATCCCAATTATATAATGTGTTCAAACAACGTCACTATATTTAACGTAACAATATCAGATGATGTGTGCTTCGAAAGATCGCTTCTGCCGGAATTAATTATCGCCTTCATCGTGTGTGTCTTTATGGCTTTCGGAATCTTTCTCACGTGGTATTTCGCAAAGTGGCACATACGTTACTGCATCTACAGTGTTCAAAAAGAAGTACGTTTCCTAAACGGTTTTTGCATTACCCAGAGAGATAATCTAGGGTAGATTATAATTCATTTTAAATTGAGACCAAGGGAATATCATGAGAATTAAAAGATGATTGTTGCCTCATTCACAGGTTTGCGAATTGCGGAGATCAAATAAAAGTGAAGATTACCCGTACAACGCTGCGGTTTGCTATTGCGAAAAAGACAGAAATTGGGTTCATAACCAAGGGACCGTCCATAAACTACGTCACACTCTTATGGGGGGGAGGGGGTTTGTAAGTTTGTGACGGTCCGTGACGAGGGGGGAGGGAGGGGTCCTTCAATGTGTGACGTCACATTTGAAATTAATTTTATTACGAAGTCAGTAAGAGGTCGATTGACCCTTGTTATAGAAGAAAAAACACAACGTTTCAAAGTTCACCGTGAGACCGACCTCTACAGTAATTTAACAAAATTTTTATTCCATCATCGCCTAAATAGTAGAAATTTTAAGCAATGATCACCTACTTATTCGTACGTGTAGCCAATTTAAACAGCGCATTTAAAATAAAGAGACCCGTTCTCTGCAGAACTAGCTACACGTACGCATAAGGACTGCTAAATGTTGTGTCAGCTTAAACTCTCTAATGTCACTGTATATTCGCCACTGGCATTAGCGAGGAAGAATCGGATCCTCCATCCGATTTAAATGGTTTCGTTTCTTTCGCACATTTTTAAAATCTGAATCCCAAGCTCAATTAGCCTAAGGTTTTCAAGTGACAATGTCGAAAACTATTAAGAGTGCCCCTTTAACTAATATTTTGGATGGTTATAAAAAAGCACATACTACATAGTTCTAAAGCTCAATCAGTGGCAAACGATATTCATAAAAGCTAAAAACGGAAATGAACTTCGAAGTCGAGCAAAAAATTTCTAAGTGGAAAAGAAGAAAGAATATCTTTAAATTAAAACAAATAATAGTCTGTTGGGGGGGGTTAAAGAAATGTGACGTGGTTTTCAGGGGAGGGGTCTTAGAAAGCGTGACCAAGTGTGATCAGGGGGGACGGGGGGGTCAGAAAATGTCATTTTTTGCGTGACGTAGTTTATGGACGGTCCCCAAGTTGAACTTGTTCCGAAAATGGAAGAGTTGTATCACGGAGAGAAATCTGAAAATATTAGACTTTGTTTGCATCAGAGAGATTTTCAGGTTGGTTTCGATTATTTTTATTCGGGGAATTTAGAGTTTACCAATATCATGGCCCCATGATACAGTTAGTGCACTATCACCCGCTCAGAACTCTGCCCTGCTTCGCATCATCCCCACCATATGGGTGCAAACATAAGTCAGGCGGAGGGCGTCATTTTACGAAGGCATTGTGACCACATCTGATGGGTTTTAAAAGCGTTTTCTCATTAGTTTGGTCCCAAAGTACGCAATAGGTTATTTTAATTTCCAAAGGATATTTATCCGCGATTATAAAGTGTAAGTCCTACAAAACTGGTAGGCTTACCCTAGAGTAATACAGCACTGTTTTAGCAACCAATAATTTATTCTCACTCACCCAGTCATCGTTTAAAGTTTAAAATAAAAAGTACAAAATAAAATACAAGGTAAAAAGCAGAGCTTCCTCTCTTCGGTGAGCAGCCAAAAGATAAAGCTCCTGGTCCCCGGCCCCTCCTTTTATAGACACCGGGTCTCGAGTCGGGTCTAAGAGTTCCTTCCCCCTTGACTTTTGGTCAAGGGGTTAAGTCTCTGTCGGGATTCCGACGAGGACAGTTGCGCGGTGCAATAGAACTTTCTTAGACCCCCCTGATAGTTTTACAAGCGTATGCTCGTTCCGCTGCTACCCCAAGCTCGCTAATTTTAACGTAATGAGGAGCAACGGCCTACCAGGGGTAACGCCATTTCGCGTTTGCGATATGGCCGTTACAACTCCCCCACCCAAAAAATACTTAATGGGTAGGGCTGTGCTATTCCAACGCGTCCGAGAATTCGGACGAACTCGACGGGACCGATGACGTCTCCGACCACCGGGGAACCGCGGCTGCGGCCCCCCATTCCCCTCACTCAATTTAAATTGCGCGTATGCGCCAAATAAATTAGTCATCGAATATTTATAGGGGTTCCTATAAAACTCGGAAATCGCAAATCAAAAGAGTGTTCCCCCACCCAAAAACTTTACAAAGGGTTTCCTCTGTTAGAACGTAAATTGTACGAATGCCTAGGGGGGCTCTTTTCGCTCTCTCTCCGCTCTCTCCTATCACGTCTAGGCTGAACTTTACTGATAGCATTGTCAGTTGAGTTTTCACCGGCGACTTTGCTATCCAGCGGAGAGTGTCCCGTCCAGGGTGGAGTGTACCGTTTCAGGTTTGAAACGTGAGAGATACCAGCGAATTTTCGCGTAGTTTCCTCCTCCAACCTGTACGTCAACGGGGTAGTTCTTTCCTGCACTACGAATGGGCCGTCATACTTTTTCGCGAGCGAAGCCGTGAAACCACGACTCGCATCGGAAAGAGGGTGCGTACGGCGCAAAACAAGGTCGCCACGTCGAAAATACACGTGTCTCCGACGCTTGTCGTAGTGCAGTTTCTGCTTCAGATTCGAGTCCTGCAGGTTATGCCTTGCATGATCGATAACATCATGAAGTCTAACCTTCAGTCTCTCAGCATATAGATCTGGGTTTCGGTTCTGGTAAGTATTTACCGGTTCCAATTCCCAATCTAACGGAGCGCACAGCTCCCTACCGAAATTCATTGCCGCGGCCGTGAACCCAGTCGAGCTGTTTTCAGCCGACCTTAAGGCGAAGCCCAACTCAGGAATACGGGCATCCCAATCCCTATGTTTCTCAATATAAGAAATAATCATAGGCTTGATATTCCTATTCATGCGCTCAGTAATGTTTGCCTGTGCATGATACGGAGATGTATTTTTCGGGCGTATACCCAATCTTTTACATGTCTCCTTGAATTTCGGACTGGAAAACACAGAAGCATTATCAGTAATCAGTTCCTTTGGGAATCCAAATCGACAGAAAACTTCAAATAACTTCTCCCATATTTTCTCCGTAGTCATTTTTCGTAAGGGGTAGGTTTCTACCCACTTAGTGAAATGATCTACGATGACGAGCAGGTATTGATTACCCTTGGAGCTGCGGGTATAGGGACCCATGAGATCACAGGTCACTAATTCCCACGGTCTTTCGCTACGAACGCTTGATAGCAGTCCGGGCTTTAATTGTGCAGATGGCTTCGATTTTTGACACACCTCACAACCCCGAACATACTTCAAAACGTCGCGCTTCATACCCGACCACGTGACTCGGGATTGTAAACGTTTATACGTTTTACAAACTCCCAGGTGACCGGCAAGGGGCTCGTCGTGAAAATATTTAATTGCCTCTAGCCTCAAGCTTCGAGGTAGTACTACCTTCCAAGCTTTCTCTAATGCATCCTCATCTTCCTCGTCCCATGGTGCGAAGTATCTTAATAGAAGACCGTCTTGATCCATTACATACTGATCCAATACTGCCCCGGCCTTTATTGCCGTTTCCGGGTCTACAGAGCTTCTAACACGCTCTAACTCCTCGATTAAACGAGATAACTCTGGATCAGTAGCTTGGGATTTTATTATCGCCTCTCTATTAAAAGGTAAACCCAACTTGGGTGTGTTACCCCCTACTACTTCATTTGCAACCAATATGACGGCTTCTTCATCGGCCAATTCGGTTTCGATTGGTGCCCGACTTAGAGCATCGGCTACCAAATTTAATTTACCAGGGCGGTATCGCACCTCGTAATTAAATGGTTGGAGGCCTAGAGACCAGCGGGCTAATCTTCCAACTGGCTCTTTCATCTTTTTAAGCCATTGAAGGGCCTGATGGTCGGTTTCGATTATCACATCAGTACCTTCAACATACATTTTAAATTTCTTGAGAGCGAATACTACTGCAAGACATTCTAATTCTGTAGTGGAATAATTACGCTCTGCTGGAGTCAGCCCACGACTTATAAACCAGATAGGCATTAATCCTCTATCTGTCTCTTGTGCCAATACTGCACCCAAGCCGTGGCTACTAGCATCGGTTTGAATAAGAAATTTCTTATTCAAATCCGGGAGAGCTAATTCCGAGGTACTCTTTACCTTTTCCACTAACTCCCTCATAGCGTTGGTATGGGTTTCCTCCCAACGCCACGTGGAATCCTTCTTAAATAGTTTATACAAAGGACGAGCTATTCCCGCAAAGTTTGGTATAAACTGGCGGTAATAACCTATCATGCCAAGAAATCTTTGTAATGATTTCACGTCTCGAGGGATCGGGAATTCCTCAATCGCTCGAAACTTATCCGGGTTTGGCATACAGCGCCCTGGACCAACCTTATAACCGAGAAGATTAACGGTATTCGTGCAAAGTTGCACCTTGCTCGGATTAATAGTTAATCCGGCATCTTTAAGGCGGCCTAGAATTTCTCGAATGTGAATCAAATGATCCTCAAACGTCTCGGAATATATGGTGATATCATCATAAAAACCGAGAGCGAAATTCCATTTACAGGGTCCTAACACACGGTCAACTAATCGCATGAAAGTTGCCGGTGCGTTTTTAAGTCCAAAGGGCATCTTTACGAATTCGTAAAGTCCCCTATGGCACACGAAAGCTGTCTTTTGTATATCGCTATTTTTCATCTTAACTTGAAGGAAGCCCTTTGTGAGATCTATTGTCGTGAAATACCGCGCCTTCCCTAAGTACGCTAATATATCAGGTATCGAAGGCATTGGATACCTATCCGCGGTAGTCACGTCATTTAACCTCCGCACATCTACACAAAGCCGTTTGATCTCACCCGGCTTTGGGTTAGCTTTCTCAACAAGAACTATCGGGGACGCCCAGGGACTATTGGATGGTCGTATAACTCCCAGTTCCAACAACTCATCAAAAGCCCTGTCGATCTCCTCCCTCTTCTTATTGCTAACCGGACGGGGATGACACGCTATAGGCCTAGCGTCGCCCGTCTCTATAGAGTGCTCAATTAGCGAGGTTTCGCCGGGTTTCTTTGTGAATATACTTTGGAATTCCGAAAGCATATCCACCAACCTAGCTCTTTCATCTTTGCTACAGGTCGATTTCGACGCTAAAGCTTTTAACACATTTAAGGGGTCTTTTTCACTTTTGACGATTTCGCCAAAGCAATTAGACGCCCCTTTTTCCATTTCTTCGGTATCGAACGGGATGACTTTTTGAGGGAAGGGGCCGATTGACCACCCACCTTCACTTAACCTAATGTCTATCCCCGTTCCTCGAAGAAAATCTCTCCCAAAAATAACTGAGGGTGTAAGACCTCGGACAATAAGAAAGCGCTGCCTTCTTTTCCCTCCGGGCCAATATACCTGGAGACGGATATCTCCGGCTACGCGGCATGTGCCGCGACCGAATCTAACCATTGTCCTATTAGCTTTTATCGCCATTTCTCGTTCTTCGAATATGGGTATGAATTCATCGCCCAACAAAGAAACTGACGATCCGCTATCTAACAAGCCAAGGAACGATTGCCCCATAGCTTGAAATCTCAATAATGGGGGAGTTTTCCCGCCAAAATCGGAACAGCGATTAACCGATGGCGCGAAAATTCGACTTTTCGAATTTCTTGCCTGTCTTTTGGCCCTCGTTATTTTATTTCTAAAACCATACCGAGGCCCCTCCCAAGAATAATTCGGATTTCCGATTATCTTGGTTGCCTCGGCTTCCCATTTCCCGGATTATTGCAATCCCTTTGGAAATGCCCGAGTTGGTTGCACTTAAAACAGCGCCCCATACTACGGTTACCTTTCCTTTGGTCTGGATTTCCGCCATTGGAATGTGCGTTAAAAGTAGCATCTGCTCTTTTACCTGAGCGAGTGTTCACTCCGCTCAACGCCTGTCTCTGTACTCTAAAATAAGAGTACGGATCTAAAGCTGCTAAACCTACTCCCACCTGATTTTCCGAAAATGCGTTTACATTTGAGGAAACTGACATACTAACGGCATTATTTACCGATTGAAGCGATTGCTCAATCGAAATACCTGCCCCATATGCCAGACCAGGCTCTAAGGATTCCGCCATTGACGGTGGGGGTCTGTACATTACCTCGGCTAGGAGATCAGATTGAATAATCTTTGCCTCCTCAGCCAATTCAGTTAGGGTAGCGAAAGCTTTCCCCCTTAGCATTCTACGGTATGTCGGATGACACTGCCGTAGGACGCGCTGAATTTGTACCGACTCAGACTCCGGTGTTTCTAATCGGTGAGAATACTCCGATAAACAATGGATGTACTGAGTCAATGGTTCATTTTCTCCTTGAGTTCGGTTATCCAACTCAATTTGAATGCGCCTAGAGTAATCAGTTGCCTGATACTCTTTTCTAAAACAATCTCGGAATTCCGAAAGGTTTTTGAAAGCGGCTGCACCCCCTACAAATTTAAACCAACGATCGGCCGGCCCTTGTAAAGACAAAGGGATCACGTGAAAAAGGATATCCTTATCACTATAGCCGGTCGCTGATTGATACCGCAGAAGAGCCTCGAGGAAATCCATCGGAGATTTCTCATCTGCGGGTCCTAAATAGGTTGGAGCGTCTACTCGCAACCTTACCTGGGGAGTTTGCGTTGGATTTCCAACGTTAGCTGCCCCACTACCTGAGACAAAACCTTGAAAAGCTTGACGCAGGGCATCACTAATAAGTTGGCTCATTTGTAGCGCCGGATCTCCGGACACTGCGCCTTCACCATTATTAGCGGAAACCCCGGATCTAGTTTCCGGCATAATTAAATAATAGCGAAATCGCTATATCTAATTTTACTTAACTCTACTAACTATCAATCAACTAAATCGGCTCGCGACCCAAACACTCTTTCGATTTAAACTTAGAGAAACTAAACTAAGTACATGTATTACTCTATGTTCTCAAAGCCCCACGTTGGGCGCCAATTTGTAAGTCCTACAAAACTGGTAGGCTTACCCTAGAGTAATACAGCACTGTTTTAGCAACCAATAATTTATTCTCACTCACCCAGTCATCGTTTAAAGTTTAAAATAAAAAGTACAAAATAAAATACAAGGTAAAAAGCAGAGCTTCCTCTCTTCGGTGAGCAGCCAAAAGATAAAGCTCCTGGTCCCCGGCCCCTCCTTTTATAGACACCGGGTCTCGAGTCGGGTCTAAGAGTTCCTTCCCCCTTGACTTTTGGTCAAGGGGTTAAGTCTCTGTCGGGATTCCGACGAGGACAGTTGCGCGGTGCAATAGAACTTTCTTAGACCCCCCTGATAGTTTTACAAGCGTATGCTCGTTCCGCTGCTACCCCAAGCTCGCTAATTTTAACGTAATGAGGAGCAACGGCCTACCAGGGGTAACGCCATTTCGCGTTTGCGATATGGCCGTTACAAAAGTGACCACATGTTTTCGCGCATACCATGCACGCTTATTTCAGTGTTTTAGAAGCCTGATATTATATTTTTAGTATTTAAGCCGATGAAACGATTAGATCGCAAACTAAAACAAAAAGGAAGTAATCTTCTCTTGAAGGCAATACAAATAAAATGAGAGCCATTTTAAACACTTATATCTTTCAAAAAATTCATTTTTCTTGTTTATCAATGAAGGGTGGTCTTCTGATAACGGAAAATATTGCCGTGTCCATGGTAAAAAGCCGTTCCATAATAATCGTGTTAACGGAAGATTACTTGGAAAGCGAGTTGTGTTCTTTTGAGCTTGATATTGCTTTTGAAAAATCTGTGAAAGGCCATTTCACAAGAACCGTTGTTGTCCAACTGAAACCTGTATCTAAAGAGCTACTTCCCAAAAACCTAAGGTAATGTTTCATTCGTTTTAACATCAACAAAGTAAAGGCAATGCAAATTATAGTAAAATTACAGATAGTTGCTCCTCCAGTGAAGAGATATCCTTAATTTAGAAATCCCTTTTGATAGAGAGCCAAAGACCCATTGAGTTAAACACCAAAAGTATCTCGTGGTGACCCTCTCATACGAGGGGTCCGACATTCCCAAAAAAGCGTACAACATTTCGTGATTTCACGATTTTGCCAAATATTTCGTGATTTCTTCTTTGATTTCCCAATTTCGCCAAAGATTTCGAAATTTCCTCTTTGATTTCGTAATATCGTGATTTCTTCAAAGATTTCCGGATTTTGTGTGAAAGACTTCACGATTTTGCGAGAAGCGTACGGGATTTCCTATAAATGTCGGACCCCTCGCTCTATTATATCTTTTCAATTCGCAAAACTAAAATTTCCAATCGATTTCTGGGCTATTTCACATATAGATTATTATATTTTTTCCAACGCAAGTGAGTAGAAAATAAGACTTTTGCCATATGGTAGATAATATATGCTTAGCTATGATTTTATGTCGTAAACGGTAACAGGTTAGACGCGTTACATAAAGCCAAAAAAAGAGTTGTTTTTCTCCTAGTGATCTCAAAAGTTATCTAAATTTGAAGCCCATAAAATAGACTTCCGGTTGCCCTCTTTTATTGGGAAAATGTTTTTTTTTCTTGTGAATTTTTCCAAATAAATTGACCTATGAATAATATAATTAATGAATGACTAAGCTTGGCCTTAAGTTTTTCGGTTGAAATTAAAGGAAAAACGAAATCCCTAAATCCAACATAAAGCCAGAATTCATTTAACGAGATATATCAGGAATAAGTTTCTCCGATAGAGAAATCCCCCAAATTATATTATTTAATTATTTATAATTACATTTATGTTTTCAGATACATCATTAAAACTCGAACCTACCTTCCATGGACTCTAAAGCAAATGGGCCAAAAATTGTTCTGGGAACGACTACGATATGCTATCAAATAAATAAATTATATGTGTATTTTATTATGCGCAGTTAATAAAATTCATATCTATGTGCATATATTTGTAATCTAAGGCTTAGCCTGTGGCATTCCTAGTTGCTACAGCTCTCATGGCTTCCAGGGCCGAATTAAGCAATTTTGCACCCGGGGGGGGGGTGAGAACATGCGCTCCCTTAAACCGGAAAAAGGGAACAGCAGAAATACTTTTTAGTTGTAAGATTTTTAAAAATTACATGTGAGGCATGTTATATTAATATTATTTGCCCGCCCTTGGGTATCCTGTAAGCTCCGACTTTTAAAAAGGGCACATAGTACAGGGTAAATACGCATTTTTCGGCCAAAAAAAGGAACTAAATATGACCAAGCTGAAAATTTAAGAATCCAAAGAGCTTATGGTCCTAATTAACGTCCCAAAAGTCCCCAAGCCTCCGGTGCCGGCTTTCGCCGCCATATTGGAAAATGGCCGCCATACCGGATGTTTCTATATCTCGAGATCTAAAAGACCGATTTACTTGAAGTTTGTTTTAAACGATGTCTTAAACAATCCACTGTTGGTAACAAATGATAACGTAACATTACAGTATGACTGATTCAATATGATCAAAATTGTTTTAACGAATAATCTGGTCCTCTACATTGGTTTAGTTTCAGGAATTATATCACACACCTTCACAATTAGTAGCATTTTAGTGAGATTAACAAATAATGAAACCGTGTATACCTGTCCTCAAATGAGAATGTAACGTAAACAACACTCTTTTAACTGCCGTAGGGAAAACACATTGAGCATTTTGTCATCTTTCCTGTAATATTTTGAAGTTGAATTCTTCACAGGGTGAAAACACTACCGTTTATTTCTAAACCATAATAACTTGGATAGATATGCCATTTTTTACTTAAAACTAGAAGCGTCAACAAACAGTCATGATGAATACAGTATTAAGTTACGGGTTACGTAGCGTAAAACCTAGGCCCTAGGGTTAGGATTTGTAGCATGAATCGAAGCAGACTGCGTATTTTTGTAATTCCAATCCAAAACAGTGCTGGAAATAAGCTTTCTTATAATCTTTAAAAGGAAAGACACTATAAATACCATAGCCAACTAGATTAGTCTAATCTAGTTGGCTATGTAAATACTATATTACATAGACAAACTAAAACTTAAGCCTTGGCCGTAAAGAACGTTGAAAAGCTTACTTCAAAAGATATAAAAACCTCTATTAACTGTAATTATTTACCTGAATTACTTTTCTAGACGAAAATTCGACCTGATAACGACGTATTTCTTATTAAGGGTGCTACAGTTAAATAGAAAATACATATAAAGGTGCTCAAGCTCGGATGAAATACCAGCGTCTACTGCTAAGAAATTAGGAAAATCAGCAAGAAACCCAACATTTGAAATTTGTCAACGTAACTTGTTAGCACCCACAAACCTAGGCCCTTCTAGTTGTCAACGAGAACGAAATGAAGAAATAGGTTTAAGCGCGCTATAAGGTTAGGCTGACATCTGACCCAAAAGTAATTTTTTGACGTACTATCTTAATTAGTTAAATTACAAAAATTAGAATTCATTAATTAAAAATCGAAACAGGTAAGTTTCTCATTTAAGAAATGCTTGTTAATTTAGAAGTATTCCGAAAACTAACTTCGCTATAGTTTTTCCGTATGGCCGGCTTCAATTGCCTTAAAAAAATTTTTAATGCTTTTTCTATGGGCCGCTAACCCTAAAAACTGTGAATTTTCCTTTAACATTACGGAAGGGTGTCATGTCATATCTACAAGGGCCTACCGGTCCTGTAGAATTCGAATAGCCAATGAGACGCGAGGAAGGAGAAGCTAGCGGTTTCATGAAGTTTGAAGCCTTTCCCCTTATCTTCAAAGTTCAACCAGATATTAGTATGTAGTTTACGGGCGCCAAGTAAATGAAATCCATGTATTTTTGGAATCCCATACTCATTGATGCTAATATTTAATTACAACACCTTATTTTTAGCATCGGAAATTACGTAAACGTAATTAGTCAAAAACCATATACGAGAATTCAGTCTTATATTATTGGATGCCTGTTAGGCTTTATCATTGTTCACATGAATGGAGCTCAAGGGTTTCTAAATAAGGTGAGATATAAACATGATTGCCTTAACTCTTTGAGGACAAATAGCGCTATATTAATCCTAATGCATATAAGTTTATATCGCCTCACCAGACGTCGCTTTACGAGAATGTATGTCACTTTAAGACAAGGTTTCAGCAAAAAGAGATATCTAGTTTACTAGGGAGAAGATATAAATTCGCTTTATTTCCTGTCCAAACGAAAGTCCGGGGTTAATTCCCGTCTCTAAATTACAACCAGCATCTCATTGGTTCTTGAAAACGCACGTCAGCACGACGCGACTACTGTCGACTGAGGAGAGGCGAAATAGCTCGGCCTCCTTTTACGTCCCCCCTAGTATTTTGAAAGAGCTAGGGACTGGGACTATGGCGCGCCGCGCGCGAATACTTAGGCATCTTATACCTTGTTCCTAGTAAACTAGATATCCCTTCTTGGTCTCAGTAAACAGTAACAATCTTAAGGAACACATCACATGAACTTATGATATGATGTATATCCCGCTTATGTGTGTTGGTTTCTCGGTAAGTAATAAATTGCTTATCATCTTTTTAGGCTTTGATTTTGATATACGCGGGTTGGACTATCTCCTGCACTACTTTGCTGTTTATTATCCACTGCCTTTACTGGGCCCAAGAAGGACCAATCATAAATATTCTATTCAACGTATTTTCTAAAACCTTATGGTCAATGGCAGTGTCTTGGGTTATCTTCGCGTGTTCGACTGGACATGGAGGTATGAAAATGTACTTTCAAACTTTTCATCCAAGGAATATTTCACTAAAAAATAATTAACTTTCAGGAACAGTTGATACATTTTTGTCCTGGAATGTGTGGATTATTCTTAGTCGTGTTAACTACTCTATCTACTTAGTCCACCGAATTGTAATTGATTATTTCTATTTTTCTAGAAGTACTCTACTTCATTTTGAAAATTCGATTGTGGTGAGTATATAGTTCTCATTCCTGGAGGATTCATTCCGCATTTTTACAAGGAGACGAGGCTGCTTTGGAGGACAGAAGAGCAAACTATTTTGTCCTCCTAGTAGACTGGTCTCCTTGTTAAAATGGTATGGATCATCCTAGCCTGAAAACTAAGTATAAAGAATAGAATTAATTAGCCCATTCGAGCCCCGCGGATGTGTAAAGAAAATCTTGCGGCGTTTTCCGCGGGAAAAATATGATCACGTGATTGCCCGCCATTTATAGAGAGAGACATTTTGTTTGGGCATAGCTAACTCGATCACGTTTGTGACCGCGTGGGTTGTGGTTTTATAATTATCGTCTTCTTCATTTGTTCAGAGAACTAGAGGACACAATTTTAAAAATACCAGCGTCTATGTTGTATTCTTTAAGGTTTTACTGTTGTCTTGAACGTTTAAAGTTTGTGATTTCCAATTTAAATAAATAGTTATTGAAATTAAGCCAAGTTTAAGTTGCCACAAACAAAAATATATCGTTTACGGATGTGTCTGAAAACGGAAAGCAGAGCAGCCGACAAACAGTCCAAAAAATACGTGGGAGAAGTGTCTGGCAGCATTGCAGCTCCTAAGATCACTAAACACAAATGATAAGCTAAAACCCCCGTTCATCGAACGGCATCGCCTGTCGTCGCCCCTAGCGGAGGAGTCCCAAAACTTACCGACTCATAAACTTATGACTATGCTTTGAATCGAAATTGTTTCAATATCGGTCGCGGCGTGGCGCTAGAGAGGCGATGTCCTAAAAGAACCACGTGATGAATCACCATTCCAGTTCATCTGAGTTTAATGACCTTACCTCCAACTAAAGAAAAGTTTAGTTTAATCTTTTATTTTTTACTTTTTTCAGATAGCCAATTGTTTTTGGATTTTTAACGATTTCATGCACATGTGGTTTCGTTCTTTCCTTGTCTATCGAAGGCCCAATTATGAGACTAGAAAAACTTTTCAAAAGAGTAAACCACAAAAATCAGGCGAAAAGATCAAGTTTAAATGAAAAACTAATTTAAATCAGGTTCAATCTCGCCTATAAGCATGTCTCATACAAATTCAGAAGTTTTAGTATAATCAGGGATATATGTAATTTTAGAATCAGGAATGGAGAACGGTTAGCCAATACTTCAGTCCGACTCATAGCCCAGTATAGAGCCAATCCCTTCAACACGTAACGAAAATTTTAAATGATCTTATTGACTCACTTAATCTACGTTTTGATGACGTTGCTCACAGGGGCGGCGAAAAAATATGTAGTTTCTTTTTACCTCTGTCACTTTGACCCGCCTCTTCTTTCATACCCCTCCGTCTCAGGGAAGGGGGTCCGGGACTTTGACTCGCTCCCTGATTACTCTTCTCCATTCCTACTCCTAAAATTACATCTATCCCTGGTTTTGATATTTTGTAATATTGAAAGAATTTCCTGTTTAATAAAAATTTTGATAATTGGTATCTTAATGTTTATTTATTTTTAATTAAGTTTTTTATGTCTCAAGTGAAAAAAATATTTTTATTTTCTCTTTAAACAAGCTGCCCCAGCAGAAAGGACACTCGTGCGGGATATCTATATCTGTATAAATCAAAGTCCTGACTGACTGACAGACTGACTGATAATCAACGCCCAGCCCAAACCGCTTGCCCTAGAAGGCTGAAACTTTGCAGGAACGTTACTCATAAGTAGTAGGCGCGTACTAAGAAAGATTTTTCCAATCCGCCGCCATCTTAAAAAATGGCGCCGAGAAATGTAAAAAATATTCTCTATGCAATTAAGTGCGCGCGTTTCAACCGATTTCACAAATATTTAGTACACTGGTTTGCTTTAACCTTAAGACGGGCTGAATGGTCTTTCGGGTTCGATTTTTCGCCATATTTTAAAATGGCGCCCAGAAATGTAAGAAAATATTCTCTATGCAATAAAGTCAGCGCGTTTCAACCGATTTCACAAATATTTAGTACTATGGTTTCCTTTAACCTATAGACGGGCTGAATGGTATTTTGGGTTCGATTTGTTGCCATCTTTTAAATGGCGGCTAAAAACTTAAAAACCCTTTTTTATGGAATAATGCCCGCGTGAAAAGTATTAAAAAATATCCTGACGGGCTGACGGACTGTGCCGAGTGCCTTCGCTCCTAGGGTGCTACAAAAATATTAGTCATCAGTAAAATCAACCCATTCTTTATATCATTTTATTAGATGGAAGTTCTTATTACACGCGAGCGACGCCGCGGGTAACGGCTAGTGTAAGATAATTAAAAAGTGAAAAAATAGGGGCTAAAAAAGCGAGCATGAGGTGACAATTTTTTTAATAGACGCCATACCTTCAGTTCTGAGCGAAATAAATATAATCTTAACAGTAGAACTCGCAGCAGACAGCGTAACTCTTTAGAAGGAAAGTTAATTATCCTCTAGCTCAGGGCGGGAAATAAGCACAGGACATTGGACATTGTCCAATAAAATTTTAAAATGTCCCATAATTTTTTTAAAAACTAAGGGGGTCACCGGACAGTTTGACCAATAAATTTTCCGAAGTTTTGATAGCTTGACTATGGAGATTCGACACTATTTTGCACACTCCAGTGGACAATGTCCTATAAATTTTCAAGTCAAACAGGGGGTCACTGGACGCATGTCCTATAAGAAGTTTTTCTTATTTCCGGCCCTGCTCTAGCTACTAGCACCATGCCCAAACAACAGCGTGCGCCTTGGAGCCGGAGTCTTTATCCTCTTGCACCATCGCGGGCTTGGGAGGAGGCGGAGTCTATTTATCGTTTTTTGTCGCTTCAACTAGAGTTCGTTTTGGTGGAGTCACCAAATAAGTGTTTACTTAAAAAACTCGAAATCGGAATGATGGGGATGAAAAGCCCCGAACACACGGTATTCCTGTTGCCATGCATTACCAAAGCTATTGCTAGAGAGACCTTGAAAACCGGGACCAATACTTCGTGCGAGGGGGGGATTCTCCCCCGCACGAGTAAAAAGGATAGTGGCATTTTATATCGACTCCCATCAGGTTTTGATGGTTTTATATAGGGAACAATATTTTGTATAATAGTTTTTATTATTTCAAAATTTAAAATCAAATAAGCACACAGCCCACCGCTTGACTGGCAGATGACATCATAACGGTGACTTTTTCTTTACCATTTCTCAAAACATAAACGTATTTACAAACGTTTTTACTTTAATCATAAGTTTATAAGATATGTTCCATAAGATTTTCACTGGTTACTGAGAGCTTGTCATGAAGTGACGTGGGTCATAGATTCTCGTAAGGCGACTCCTGGTGAGGCGCTATCAAAGGCTTAGTACAGACTAGATTGCAAAACCGCGTGTTGTCAATTCTCGCTTTTCGTTCTCGAACCAGCTGCTCTCAGTAAGCCTCCAGCATACAAGGTATAGGTAGTGTCACAGTTATGAAGCGTATCTTATGCTTTTATATATTTTTTTCGAAAAAAACGTTTATATTCATAATTTAGTAATCAATTAATACTCTACTACCACTTAAAGATGCTATTATTTGTTTCAATTAAAACTAATTTGGTTTCTAGAAGTATTTAGAATGCGCGATTTGTGCTTTTTAAAGCTTAAGCAGTAGTTGTTGAAGGTTTTATACTACAACAAAACATTTACTTCGTTAATGAGTCAACGTAAATGTACAATACTCTAAACGCGCTTTCGCTCTCTACTACCCAAACAAATGTTAGTCTACACTTCACTTACAGCATCAGAATAAACAGAGGTTTTTCAAATTATCATTTGAACCTTATTTGCCTAAGCGACGAGTTCGACAAGCAATATGCCGTTCAAAATTTTCGCCTTGTGTTTATTTTCTCAAGTATTAACAAGCCTTTCAAAAAATAACGAACTGAATGAGGTAAATGGCGATGAACTTCAAAGAAGTATCGTTCAAAATTTGGAGAATGTTAAGACGAAATTACTGGTTTCACAACTCGTAAACCCATTCGCAATACTTGAAAATGCATTTAAAGTTGAAAAAGAGATTGCTACGCCAAGAATGATCCCAGTAAAAGTTTATCGTTGCGTTGAATCACTCAATTACGTTTTCAAATCTATAAATACCATATGGGCGCTGAAACGTAAGTCGTAATATTAATCGCAATTAAAGAGCTATTAATCGAAACCTCTACCAAAATAATTTGTTAGTAGGCGCGTATTACTGTTTCATTAAAAGCGTGTTCTGTACTTGTGGGGGCGGTTTTAGACCTATCAGAAGGGGATATTGGAAGAAGGATGACATTCTGTTTTCTCTTGTTACTTTAGTTTTGTAACGTCATTCTTCCCGGGCTCACCCTTTTTTTTTGCTCTTTCCGCTCTTCAAATTTCAGATGGGCATCGCACCCTAGGGTGAATTCAATAACTGTTTGGTAGTACTAAATCCACAGCAATCAATTAACGCACAAACCTTGATTGTCTTGACGAGGGACAAAAATCCACAAGCGCGTCTTACCAAATAGTTTAACGTTAATAGAGTAATGACGAAGGAACTATTTATGGCGTATGTGGTTCGGTTTAGTAGCCTTGCTCCAAATGTTTCGATGTTGGGAAGAATCATGTTACAATTACCCCGCTTATAGGTATACTTCTCCCGAAGAGAAGTGTTATACACTTCTGGACCTATATATTGAAGTAGTAGTGTTACTATTTTCTGGAGTAATGATGGGTAATGTCACGTGAATAAGCGTGGCACGACTCGGCGGAGAGATTCAACGATGCCCATTACCAGTAAGTCTACAAAATTCACACATGTGCAGTAGAACTCGATTTGTGGAATATAAGCTTGATATAGGTCCTACATATTAGCGTGCGTGCATACGCGGACAAACTGTTGGGGTTATGGGTGTGTAGCAAGAAAAGAAGAAACTTTCGCGTAGAAAGACAACTAACAAACTTTGAATTTAAATTAAGACATAATTAATCGAAACAAGATAAGAGACTGGTTAAGTTTGTACACAGTGAAAGCTATTTATACAAACATTAAAAAAATATAAGTGTGAAGGTTTTTTTTTTCTATATAAAAAAACTATCTTCGGCGTTGTTATTTTTTAACTATTTTCAACACAAACCCTTTTACTTGATTCAACCAAGGAGGCCAATAGAAAGAATAATGAAAGACTGAACATGCTGTACCAAACTTTGATGCAAACCTCCCTAACGCGTAGTATCCATACAGGAAACCAAATTGCTTGCATCTTCCTCTTTAATATTGTAGAAAAAAACATGGTTCTAATTGATAAATTCATTGTGCAAAACCAGGGATAGATTTAATTTTAGAAGTAGGAATGGAGAACAGATTAATGTGGGCACGCGTCAAAGTCCCGGACCCCTTTCCACGTGACGGAGGGGTATGAAAGAAGAGGCGGGTCACAGCGTCAGAGGTAAAAAGGAATTTCGTATTTTTCGACGTCCCCGTCAGCAACGTCATCAAAGCGTAGTTTAAGCGAGCCAATAAGATAATTTAAACTTTTCGTGACGTGTTGAAGGGAGGGGCTCTATACTGGGCTATGAGACGGACTGAAGTAAATACTCACCGTTCTCCATTCCTACTTCTAAAATTAAATCTATCCCTGATTATATTCATTGTTTTACACATTATTTTGGTTGGAAAAATACTCCAACCGGGCGTTGCTTTTTAAGTTAAACGACATATTTTTTAGTGCTCGATTTCGCTGGAAAACCGCCTAGTGGAATAACGGGAGGAAGACTGTATTGGCCAGGTGACTTCACAAAATGCTAGAGTTTGCGAATTCCAAATAGAAACAAGTTTACTTCTGAAGTTAAGGGAAGATACTGTAACTTAAAAATACCACTTGGTGGTGTAAGTGTCAAGAATTATGTAAAAATCATTGATTAGCACCCTCCTCACAGCGGGTCAATTTGACCAGAAATGAGTGGAGGAGTTTGAATAATATAAAGATAAAAATTATTCCTGAAACCCATTGAGCACTGTTGACGTTGAAAAACCGCATTAAGGTTAAATGAGTATTTTTATCTTTCAGGGCAGTGTTGAAGGCGAAATGGCTCTAAAAATCGGCATATGCGTTCCTGATACGTGTAACGCAGCAGAACTCAATCACATGTATACTAGAATACTTCTTCAAAAACTTGCAAGTGAGAGCCTTTTTTATTTTAGTTTAACATATATTAATTTACAATAATCGGTACTTAGAATCTTCATTGGCAACTAGAATTAGGTTTATTTAACAAAATATTGAGGAAATAATATTTAAAATACAGGACCAGAGTACATTGGGTTCCATAGCTGATCTTGAGTAGGAATTGTTTTATGAAGGACCACCGTTTAGAAGTTTTCATTAGTGTTTTACAGCTGACCCCTTAATTAGATAAGCATTGTCTTTCAATTTCTTGCTTTAATTTCAGGGGTCTGTAACGGGGACTTTAATGATAGTCCCTCTTTTAACTTTATGCCATTATTTGAGGCGATAATCATAACATATGTTTAGGGTGGCTCTTAGGGTAAAAGGTCAGAATATTTTTGACACAAAACCGTACTTTGAACCACCCGTTTTCGTAAAAACGTGAACAAAAAAGTCATTTTTGACATCTATAAATTTTAAATTGAAATAGTTTCGAAAATCATTCAAATGGAGTTCCTTATCAATTAAATCAAGTAACGATGCATCCTTACGTCGAATCTCCAAATTCTTACAGGTGTTATTCCCATCGAAAAGTTCATTCCAGTGGCGAGTATAACTTCGTCGTACAACATTTCTTGTCACGCGGACAAAGAACCATTGGCTAATTCATCAATATTGTGCATGTAAATATATAACTTCTTTGTCAAACTTCTTACGGCCTTTGTACAATGTCTTTACTTTGCATCATAGATTGTTACTGATTTTTCTACTTGGTGTAAACATCATTGGAACAATTATCGACGCAAGACAAACAAATTCAGATATGATTGCCATAGAATTATCTGCTCTTGAGATACCAACCACTCATAAACGTCCTTCACCCCTGGATGAAAAACATTTAGGTTCGGGAACCATTCAAGCGTATCAAGGTGCACCCGCAGAGTTGAGCACACTATGCATTCGTAACGATGAGCACTCTAAGCATTCATCAAGATGAGCACTCTGAACACTCTTTTCTCGAAGCAACTTAGGCACTTTTGTACCCCTGTACCTTCGTTGTTGGTAGAGAAAGAGGTCTGAAATTTTACTTACCAAGA
This sequence comes from Phalangium opilio, assembly GCF_054372755.1. Classification (NCBI taxonomy): domain Eukaryota; kingdom Metazoa; phylum Arthropoda; class Arachnida; order Opiliones; family Phalangiidae; genus Phalangium; species Phalangium opilio. The sequence goes on from NW_028324255.1 coordinate 8,380,955, forward strand.
GTACTTACTGGACCCTCAAGTTTCAAGTTTGTGCCAAACATAGTTTACGAAATATCTCAAGTCAAATTTGCCTTATTTGGTCATCGACATTAAAAACTAAACGATGCTGTTGTTAGAAACAATACCAGAAACGAAAAAGGAGGTTTACCAACAAAAAGGAGTGAGATCCTAACAAAAACCAAGAAGCGATATCTAGTTTATTAGGGAGAAGGTATAAGATGCCTAAGTATTGGCGCGCCATAGTCCCAGTCCCCCTTTCAAAATACAAGGGGGGACGTAAAAGGAGGCCGGGCTATTTCGCCTCTCCTTAGTCAGAAAATATGTAATTTTCGTCATTCGCGTCGCGCTGACGTGAGTTTTCAACAACCAATGAGATACTGGTTGTAATTTAGAGGCGGGGACTAACTCCGGACCTATGTTTGGACTGGAGATAAAGCTGGAAATGTGGCGAATTTATACCTTCTCCCTAATAAACTAGATATCCCTTCTTGCAAAAACATTAACCAATTATACCAATGTTCGCTTTGGAACTGTTAAAACTTGGCTGTAGATGGGATTTCGAAACATTTTTACGGTGTAGCAGTTTCAAAATGAAGATTGGCATACTTTTACATTTTAATGTTTTTGTTAGGATTTCATTTTCATTGTTAATAAAAATGGTTGTATCTAATTAATATCACTATAGAGCTCTCTCAGAAGTCTTAGTGTGACGTCACCCATGCTATGTGCCCATAGAACCAAAGTGGTAACAAACATGGCCGCTCACTGAAAGCTAAGAGCCTAAGGCTGCTAAGCCCCAGACGGTTTACCTAGGCACTTACGTCACAATTAAGATAGCTCTACTCCTGTTCACCCCTACACTTAACGTAATTGGTTAGTAGGTTCATTCTTTATTTTTTTAGTCACCAATATCCTGACCTGCTTCTCATTATCGAAAAATTTGAACTCAATCTTAAAGACAACGACAAGCAACGAAAATCTAAATTGTTTACAAGGAATTCGCGTTATCATACTTGCTTGGATAGTACTTTGTCAGTCATATACTTTTGCGATTCCCATTTTGGGTGAGTAAAGTCCTTGTTTTAGGATCAATGGGCCTTTTAAATGATTTCGTTGGTAATGAGAATGATTTTTCAGAGAGTCCCATTGACGTTTTATTGAACTATTACAATTTTGAAACCTACATTATCTCACAAGGGTTCTTCGCGTACGACACATTTTTCTTATTAAGGTAAAACCTTTAATTATGCCTTTCAAAAACTACGTCCTTTAATTATAAATGCCAAACTCTGTGTGAAATTACGTTCTACTATTGGTCCAGTATATATTTTTACATAAATGCAGGGTGGGTGATTTTGAATCGAGAATGTGCAATGACATTTTGCAGAAAACATACATTTCTTCAACTTGGAATCTTTAACTGGCCATTTTCTGTTCCTTTCTGCTTGAACTAGAGAGGAGGAGGCGTAGAAACCGTCACCCCAGACGTCATGCATAATGCATTTTAACTTATAAATCCACGTGATATTGACGAAGCTAGCTACCTATGCCGAGACTCCCCTGACCTATGAGGGTTGAATTTAAACCAGTTCTCTATGCGTCGTGTGAACGATTAGACTTAGGGTTGACAATTGTCCTATATACGTGAATAGCACTTGAAAAGCCCTTCCCTTTACCTTCAATCAGATATTAGTATGGAGTCTATGGCCTCTTGATGATTCCAAGTGGTAAAAATGTATTCCTGCACTTTTCCCTAATGGCCACCGATTACAAGTTACGATTGAAATATTTTACGGATGACCCCTTAAATGTAACTAACAAACTGAAAGACAATGCTAATTTAATAAATGGGTCTTCCATAAAACAGTAAAGTCATAACTTGTAAACGGTGGCCCTCAGGGCAAAATATCATAGAACCTTTTGACTACAAATCGCCCATAAAATCCACTGTAGTTCGGTCAACTACAACTTTTGGAACACCATGTATTGGCTTGCCTTGGTTTTTATTTCTTATTTAATTTTTAAATTCCTGTAGTGGTTTCCAGTTGACACACGCTATCCTGCGGGAACCCACTCCATTGACACGAAGAAATATTTGTTTCTTGTACCTGCATAAACTCATAAGGTAATTTAATTCTTGCCTTTTTTGCAGTAAGTTAAAGGGACACTAGATTGGATGGAGTTGTCACGTGATACCAAATATTTCGTTTTTAATTTTTCCCAATTGTACATTGTTGTTGTGGTTGACGCATATTCATATATCGTGTCCCTTTAAGTTTTAAGATTAATCAAAATCCCTTTTAGGGTGACTCCGATTTTAATGCTGGTAATATTCGTTCATTACTCTCTGATTTCGCTTTCTGATAATGGACCTAACTGGGAGTTTGTAAAATATGACAAAGATATTTGCTATAAAAACTGGTGGAAAAATCTACTTTTTATCTCTAACTTGGAGTCACTTGATTCACAAGTGAGTAAAGGTTTTCAAGAAGAACACACCAACCAGAGGTGGGCTTAATTGATCACACTAATATTAAAGTGTTTTCCGCTGTATTTTAGTGTATAGGCGCTTTGTGGTACATATCTTGCGATATGCAGTTTTTCCTCATTAGTCCAATATTTCTAATATTTCTTAAGAGGTGCGTACTAATTCAATACGTAAAACAGAGCCTAACGTGACGTTATAACATTACCATTCCGGCCATTGGTAAAAGCTCAAAAATAAGTTTTTAATCGCAGTTTCTCAACTCTTTTTTCACCAAGCTCGAAGAAATTCTTACGAACAATTGGGCTATTAATTTTATTTGCCATATCATTGAGTTCCTGGATGTTTTTGGCTTACATAACCTGGACTAAAGATTTACCAGCTCTTCAACTTGGTAATAGAGATATGGCTTCTAAAATAGCAGATTCTGATACCCTTTTTCAAGATCATATGTATGACGCTACCGATATTAAAAAGTAAGATTTATATCAAGAAATAAACAGTGCGGCTTGGGTATTTGAAGAGGACTTGTCTAATCTAATAGTTTACATTAATTCCACCATTAATTCCAACTGAAATTTATTTTAAGATTCTTTGAGATGAAAAATGAAGTATATCTGAAACCGTATACAAGAGTGGCAGCTTACGTTATTGGATGTGCTCTAGCCTTTCTCTATCTTCATATTAGTGGCATAAAACAAAATTTGAGTAGTGATTATAAGTTTCATCAGGGATAGATGTAATTTTAGAAGTAGGAATGGAGAAGGGTTAGTATTTACTTCAGTCCGACTCGTAGCCCAGTATGGAGCCCCCCATACAACACGCAACGATAAGTTTAAATTATGTTATTCGCTCACTTAAACTACGTTATGATGACGTTGCTGACGAGGACGGCGAAAAATACTTAATACCTTTTTACCTCTGTCGCTATGAAACGCCTCTTCTTTCATACCCCCGTCCGATTTGACGATCGCCCAGATTATTCTGTTCTCCATTCCTGCTTCTAAAATTAAATGGATCTCTGGTTTCATAAAAACCATATATTTGTCATATAAATATGCCACTAAAATCAGTGACGAAGTGAATTTACCGTCTATGAAGTCCTATATTTACTAATTAACGTTTTAAATTGCAGTATTGGACATACTTCAACTGGTTTTTGTCTTGCGGGACCATGTTTTTCCTAATCTTTGGTCTATATTGGGTTAAAACTGGACCGGTGGTGAACATTCTTCACAATTCTTTCTCGAGGAGTTTATGGGCTATTGCAGTTTCATGGGTCATTTTCGCCTGTTTAACGGGAATCGGAGGTTTGAAGAAATGCTGAACTTTGTTAATTTCCAAATTGTTCTTTGAAAATTATGCATAATGCCTTTTCAGGTCCGGTAAATAAATTTCTCTCATGGAGTCTATGGATACCTCTGAGCCGTCTTAGTTTTTGCGCCTATTTGGTTCACAGTAGCGTTATCAGATACTGTTACTTTGGAGTAGGAGCAACTATCCATTTAAATAATTACTTAACAGTAAGTTCTGTTATAATTTATATCTAGAGTTCATAAGATATGTACCATAAGCTTGTCACTGGTTACTGAGAGCTTATCATGAAGTGACGTAGGTCATAGATTCTCGTAAAGCGACACCAGGTGAGGCGCTGTTAAGGCTAAGTAGAGACTAAATAAGAAGATGGAAGTCCTGCAAAACATAGTGTAGTCAATTCTTTCTTGTCGTTCTCGAACTAGCTCTCAGTAAGTCTGTAGCATTATGGAGTATAATGTATGTCATACTTATGGAACATAACTTATAAACTTATGTATGTATTTAAACCTTATTGAGCATAATGAAATTGCCGAGGGAAAACGTCCTACGTGGTTTTCAAAAATGTTGCTTTGAAGTGGACTATAGTTATAAGTTACAATTGTAAACCAGTTATTTTTAATCCGCTCTTAAAGTATCCGTTAAAACATTATCGAAACTTTCTAAATGTAAACCAGCTGAGGATGGACTTGAGAGGGAGTAATAATGTGAATAGGCGGATTGGTTTGCTTCGTGGCTAAACTAGTCTCTCTCCGGTGCTGGCTCAGTCACTCGCCGCGGTGTCCGCACGCATGTGTCAAATTTAAAAACCGGCTTTGAACTGGAAGTAAAAGCTGGTGGTAGTGTAGTAACCAACGCTACTCGCGCGTGCGCGTTAGCTAGAATCGAGGGAAAGAGAGACAAAAATTCCTACTCTCCCTTTTTCCCCCTTCCATTTATATTACTGCTTCTTTAACATTAGACTTACACTCCCTCTCAAGTTAAGATTACCAAATTCGCTTGTTAAATCCAACAGCATTTATCAAACCGTTGTTTTTAAAGTTGGACGTGGTCTAATTAAGGTGCGAATATATTTTGTATTTATTTTTAGTCAGTCTATGTTTTTGGATTTTTGGCTCTTACGTTCATCTTCGCTCTGATGATTTCTCTAACTATCGAACAACCCTTAATGAAACTTGAAGAGCTTTTCAATAAAACAGGGAGACGAATAAAGAGTTGCACGTCAAATTCAAATGGAAAAACTGTGAAATTTAATGACTAACTGGACTAGCTAATAAAATGTCAATTGTGTCAAATCATTGGTACACCGTTCTCGTAAAATAAAACGTACATTATGTGTTCTATAACTTGTTACAAACAAAATTACAGCCAACAATTCGTATAAGTATGAAATTTCTCGTCAAAAGGATGTAGTTTTTCTATATGTTAAACAAATATTTAATTTAACATAACATTATGCCTTAAAAGAACGGCCTTTTTCAAAACATAAAAAGAAAAAATTAAAAATAAATCATCTCTTAATACAAAATAATTAGCATTTAATTAGTCTTAAAAACGAAGAATACTGTGCTACCATTGGTTTAGTGGGTTTTCTTATAATTTATTTTGTATAAATTGCCTTATACAGGGTGTTTGTGAAAAGTCCATCAATAATGGAAGGGCGTATTTATTGGGCCATTTTGAGTCGAAAATGTTCTATGACATTTTGCCGTCCGAGCCACGGTTTTCGAGTTATGATTAGAATATTTTAGGGATGACCCCTTAATTAAATTAACGCTGTCTTTCAATTTCTTAATTAAATTCAAGGGGGTCATCCGTAAATTACTCCAATCATAACTTGAAAACAGTGGCCCGGACGGAAAAATGTCATAGAACATTTTCGACTCAAAATGGCCCAATAAATACGCCCTTTCATTATTGATGGACCTTTCACAAACACCCTGTATACCATCAATTTCCAAAAATTGTTAAAAAAGCATTCGTTTGTATTCAAACGTCAACAATAGCAATATTTAAAATGATTTTTGGAATAAAGTTTCTTAAAACGATTTCACTAGAATGAAGTAAATTAATGATGATTAAAATGATTAATATAAATTATATTTTTTTAATTATTTAATAAAAAAACCTCGTAATCGCGTCTCGACTCGGAGAGGTTTTTTATAGTTTACCAACTTGTTAAATTTTGCCTCTGAACATCGATCTTTGCCTTAAAAAATTTCCGAAACTATCCACGCCATGGAAATTTTGACAGTTGACCTTTGGCTCTCTATATCCTCTAAATAAAGCCACATACGCATGCGCTAGAAAACAAAATATTCGGAAGCTTGTTTTTTCCGGTAGGGGATGAGGAAAAAAGTGTATTTTTTAACATTTTTAGTTGAGCTCATGCATTTCGTATCTAAGCTTAATTTCCACGTGATGCGAAAGGAACAATCTGATTGGATGTCTTAATTTGCCTTTGAAATCTGCGTTGTGGTGCATGGAGTACGCAAAGTCAGTTGGTATGGAATGATTATTGGTTCTCCGTTTGTCTCGCGCCTTGATTGATTTCGGTATAATCCTACTATGTGCCGGGAGTGTGGCGCACTCCTGTAAGCCAAGCTACTGGGCGGCAAAGTTTGAGGGAATACGACACATGTCGGCAATCCTACCCTATAGGTGCCGACTGCCCCGTGTCCGCCGGAGGTGACTTGACCCCCACACCCCGTCCGTCACCTCCCAAGTAAACCTCATTTCCTTCCCCTGCTTAAACACATACTGAAACCTGACTAATCGCATCCTTGCCGCGGTCCTCTGACCCAATTCGCATTGAAACCTCAAAAAAAAAAAAAAAAAAAATCCTACTATGTAGATTACATCTAACCATCGACGATCGTCACATGGATTTATTTTCGCGAGTAATTTTTTATTTTTTTGTGTGATTTAGGGTATATCTATTCACGTGAAATAAGTCTCGTCTGATTAATTAGAGCTCGGGGAGCTCAGAAGAATTAGGTGAAAAGTATTCTTTCGCCGGAAGTTGGTCAAAAAATATTATAATGATAAATAATAATAAAATTAATAATGAAATAATAAATACAAACTCAAGTTAAATATTAGGTACAATATTTTGTAAAAGGTGGTAATGTGAATAGATATAATGCGAATGTATCGTATTTACAAACATTTAGCTAAGTATCGTTGGGTAGTTAGGCTCAAAGTAGGCTTCTATTAAACCATTGAAATTTTTGTCGGACCTTTCATTCACGCTTTGAGTATAATATTCAGGTTGAAATGCTACTTAGTTCTTTTAGTAGTCGGAATTAAAATTATAGCTAAAGAAAGTGCAGTGTATTTATGTTTGTTATGAAACTGATTGATGGTAATAATAACGGAACTTGGTAGCTTCCTGCCTTTACCTTTATTAGTCTCTATCGGGACATACCCCGGAGTGCTAATTAACTACAGTGCCAACAACGGTATGATTAATTAGAAAGATATAACAAACCAAAATCATTTATATTTCTTTTTCATTTGCTTGACGCATAATACACTTTAGAAAATTTACCAAGTTACTGATCTTAGCACAGCCAAGTTAGGGCTTTATCCTTGTGACCATGAATTGATGTGGTATTCGGACCGCATAAAGTGTTATATTTAGCCATTACGAGTAGGTGATATAAAAATTCAAAGGTTGCAAATCAAGTTTTACAACATTTGATTGATTAAAAGTGAAATTTAGGTTGTTTGATGGTCATATTTTAGTCAAGTATGAGCATCTGCTAAGTTCTTTGTAACCCTTATCCTTCGCCACTACACAAGGTTAGCAAACGGAGTTAGATGAAGTAATGGTTTTTCAACAAAATATTTGTTAGTAAAAAAACTCTGCAGTGGGTATAGGTTAGTAACAAACGGCATTCTTGATCTGCCACAAATTAAGAAGTAAATCAAAGAGTTGTACCACACACGAAGCTATCATTAGCCAAGCCCATATCTTTAAAATGTCCAAGAACTGAGTTACTGATACGGGTTCATTCGATTTGTTGAATGATTCATCTTCATTAAAATATTTCGCAAATTTTTTACTTTGCTCTCGTTGATACAGATGCTCTTGACCTGTTTCGGCAAATCTAGCCATTCTGAATTAAATATTGTACATTAACTTGAAGCACAGAGTTGTGATGGTTTATAACTCACAACTTATCCACATTTTCCAGTACATCAAATGACAAGTTTTTGTTGAATATTAATGTGTTCGGCTGCCACAGTAGAATCTCGTTTCCTTGGTAAACCTTTCTATTATTTTCTGTCAGTCGATGTTTAAGTAGCTCTAATGCAGGAACGAAAAACCTTGGGCTATCCAGTGCAGCCGCTTGACCTTGTACTAGCATATTAGCAATATTGTCGTTATAATCAGTGAAATTGTGGATGACGGTATCTCTCAGACCACCAGTCATTCGGTCGTTAAGACTCCTATATTCCATTTCGTCATTATCAAAGGCTCCCTATAAATTCATTTGTCAAATGATACTTGGGTAGGACACAACCTGTCCGAGTGCTTTTGACAAATTTAATTCTGATTCTACTAAGTTTTTTATTCGAGTCGAATGTAAAAGTTCTTTGAATTAAGCACGTCGAGTGATATTTTAAAAAGTTGAAGGCACGCTTACCAATATATTGCCTTGTATCGGTGAACGCCACCTAGTTAACGGCGTGACATTGCTAATTAGCAAATCTCGAATTGTATCAACGTGTTTCTCTTTCCCCAATAGAAGCTCTGATTTCAAGTTTCCAGAGTAGGCCATCACGAGAATTGTTGAGGTTATGAACCATGTCCCAAGTACGATTCGAAATGTTATGGTTTGAACTCTTGTTGGAGGAGCTGCCAAATATTAAAAACTCGATTAGAATAAATTGCGTATTGAGGTACATAATTAAAAACATAACCTAATTATTTGTAAGCGTGGCAGATACAATCAAGAGAAAATAGAAGAGTGTATAATACTTTTGCGTCCTCGTCAAATTTTACTTCAGCCCTGAGCCCTGCTTTTTACCTTGTTTAAAGGGGCTGTAAACAAGGCATCGGCGGCTGGGTAAAAATTAATTGAAATACGTCAGAGGCACGTGACCGAGGAGAGGCGTGGTTCAAAGAAGCTTAGTTCGGTTTATTTCGAAAACAACCACTTCATGGAATTGGCGCTGCAATCTCGCGAAAAACAAGGACTAGATGTCCAGTTTCACTCCACGAAGAGTCTTTATATCTCGGCATCACGTGATGTCTGTGACGTATTTCAAATCATTTTTACCCACCCGCCGATGCCTTTTTTGCAGTCCCTTTAAGGGTCGGCCTATAATTTTATCGCCATAAAACTTCGTAGCCAATCAGGAGCTTAGATATTGTGTTTTTGGGAAGTAGCTCTGCTCAAGGGATTCTGGGAGGTGGATCCACCCCTCGCCCGCCTCCTCTAATGCGCAGTCAGTTTTGCGGGAATTATTTTTCTCTATATATCCTGCAGGGACGGAGGGTCGCCACGCTTGAATGGTAGAAATCTAACCCATCAAACGATGCGCAGCACGAGGAGTCAGAATTATTATACATTCTTCTGTTTTTTCTTGATGCAATGGGGTTTATATATTGCGCTTTTCAGTAGGTTTAAGAACTTAAATACTTTACTATTTTTGACGATTCCTGCCAAATAGAACCAAAGAGAATTGGTAATTGAATGAAACTGGCCATTGCAGTCTTTCGGTGTAACAGTTTGCGAAAGCCACGAAAATAATGATAGAAATACGATAAAAGCGATCATGACTTTCCAAACTTGATTCGAAAATCCCTTTATTGAGAAAAAATCGGATCCAGTTCCATCATTTTCAACGCAGGAAAAAATAGCGTATCTGTCCACCAAAACGTTGTGTGAATAATGTCTTTTGAATAACTTATCCATATTTTTAGGTGGTGATATTAAAAACAGTATAACGTCCAGTACCTAAAATTTAATTATTTACACAGTATAGATATTGCTTGATCCGGTAAATAAACCAAAACGAATTTGAGGCACAAATGAAAAGTCTACCTTACTTTCGATGACACTGAACGTTTAGCCTAAATATAACTACATTTTCACAGATGATATGCTACCAAAAAGGATAATCTCTTTGAAATTGGGCAGACGATTAAAAAAAATACAACTGCCCCTCAAATGTAAAGTTCAGTATGACCAAGAAGGTATATCTAGTTTACTAGGGAGAAGGTATAAGATGCCTAAGTATTCGCGCGCCATAGTCCCAGTGCCCCTTTCAAAATACAAGGGAGGACGTAAAAGGAGGCCGGGCTATTTCGCCTCTCATCAGTCGGAAAATACGTAATTTTCGTTATTCGATGCATTTCTAACTGTAGTTTTATTCGTTAGTAGCAACACGAGCTTGGGTGCGCGGGATAAAAATTACTGGCGACTCAAATTCCTCATACATTGTCTAACTCTTCCCTCAAAATCCGTCTATATTCGTATTAGCTGTATCAAGAAGTGATATCTAGTTTATTAGGGAGAAGGTATAAGATGCCTTAGTGTTCGAGCGCCATAGTCCCAGTCCCCCTTTCAAAATACAAGGGCGGACGTAAAAGGAAAATATGTAATTTTTGTTATTCGCGTCGCGCTGACGTTAGTTTTCAAGAACCAATGAGATGCTGGTTGTAATTTAGAGGCGGGGATTAACTCCGGACCTACGTTTGGACTGGAGATAAAGCTGAACTGTGGCGAATTTATACCTTCTCCTTAATAAACTAAACCCAAATAACTTCTAGATTTCATATTAGTACCACAAGTAGTTTTGATTTTATACACGGAGCATGAAAGACCGTGCTTAGAAAGTCTTACTTTATCATTAAAGCCATGACACAAATACACTATTTCTCGTATGCCAGTAACAGCTTCTTTTGTATATCGAGTGGTAACCTTTCGAGGTTCGATAAAGTTTAGCCTGCGAAGTGTTATACAACGTCAGTATTTTAGAATAAATTCCATAAATGTTTTCAACCAGAAGTATATGTATAATATTTCTATATATTATTATCCCCTTCTGATTCAACTTAAAATTAATAGGCGAGTTGGTATGGTATATGTCAGGGAAAGGGTCAGTCTTGAGGTTTATAAACCTTACGCAAGGTTAAGGGTCAGTGGTGCTTTTTCCATAAAATTTAGTTACAGTTTTAATGTCGCCAACATCTATGATAATTGATTTGAGTATGTGTAGTATAGTTAAATATTTATCAAGGTGAATCAAAAAAATATTTTTAAATTATACAATACCTGACGTTTTGTAAATTAAGAAGAACATACTGGGTCACAGAAAGAGAGATGTCATCTTTCATCATATGTCCATTTTTAAATTTCTCATGGACTCCACTTTCAAGATAATGCTTTAAGAAAATAAAGAGAATTATGCCTAATTTATTTTTTGCTTAAATTTTCATAGGCTTTGTTTATTTTAAACAGGGTTTTTAATTTTATTTGTTTAAATCGTCCATATTTGACTGAATAGGCTGTATTTTACTAATATGAGTTCATAAGATTTGTTATTTAAGTTTTTCACTTGTTACTGTTAGCTTGTGATGAAGTGATGTAGGTGAACGTCAAAGATTCTCGTAAAGCGACGCCTGGTGAGGTGCTGTTCAAGGCTTAGTACAGACTAAATAGGAAGGTCTGCAAAACAGTGTAGTTAATTCTCGCTTGTCGTTCTCGAACTAGCTCTCAGTAAATCTCTAACATCACGAAGTGTATGCAGTGTCATACTTATGGAACATATCTTATAAACTTACTCCAATTTAAACCCCAAAAATTAATGAGTGAACGAATCGTACTGTTTTTTTTTGCGAGTAGTTACATATAAAAACAAGCTATACTTACATTTCCAACGGAATAATTGATAACGCATAAGCTCTGGTTCATGACTTACTAATCTTATATGAACATGTCTTCAAAATAAGATTCTCCAATGATAAATTTAACTGTGATCTAATTATAAATTGCACTTATGAATTATTCTGAAATGCATTTCAAGCTTTAACAGGGGTTTATACTTTCTGGGAAAGTGGAAATTGCGCATCGACCGGGTTAGGAAACATTTCTTTATTTAAAAGTGTTGCTTAAGCAACACAGTAAATTGCAAAGCCTTTTTATGTCGTTTGGTTTTCGTGTCATAAATTATGAGCTTGGTGGTATAAGCCATATGATGTAAAGAAACGATCAATATGTTTACTGATAACGTGTTCGCTTTATAGCGAGCTTTAGAGTACATGACTATAACCAGGAATACATACAACTAGAATTGGAATCATTTTGACCACAAATAACCCCTGTTAATTTCTATTCGGGTTTTGTGGGCCGGGTTTTAGTACTATCCGTCATGGCTCATAATTCTGACGTATTTCTAACTGTGATTTTTTTTTTTGGTTAGTAGCAACACGAGCTTGGGTGCGCGGGATAAAAATTACTGGCGACTCTGGCGAGGTCAAATTCCTCATACATAGTCTAACTCTTCAGACAAAATCGGTCTATATCTGGGTGCACGGCAGTGCACCCGCCAAGTTGTCGTGCACTACCAGCAATCCTTTACCCAAAACATTTCAGCCTCATTTTCACCCCCTCTTAACTCGGTACTGGGGAATAGTACACCACTCATATTTGCACCTCAAGGGCACAGTGTTAATCCTAGGAAGTCCTCCAACTTCCAGCTTTCTAACTCATTTGGTTTCTGTGATAATCCTATGTGAAAATGACACATTATGAGACTGACTGACTGACTGACTGACTGACACATCATCAAAACCTCTAGGGCATTTCCGGTGGTGCTAGAATGATGAAATTTGGCATACTTGTACCACTAAGCATACAAGCAAAGGGAAAAGTCCCAAAAGCGGGAGTTTCTCCCTTTTAGCCCCTGAAATGGGGGTTTAAAATTAGAGTCATCATCTAAACCTCTAGGGCATTTCCGGTGGTGCTAGAATGATGAAATTTGGCATACTTGTACCACTAAGCATACAAGCAAAGGGAAAAGTCCCAAAAGCGGGAGTTTCCCCCTTTTAGCCCCTGAAATGGGGGTTTAAAATTAGAGTCATCATCTAAACCTCTAGGGCACTTCCGGTGTTGCGGGAATGATAAAATTTGGCATACAAGTAGGACTTAGCATACAAAGAAAGGGAAAAGTCCCAAAAGCGGGAGTTTTCCCCTTTTAGCCCCTGAAATGGGGGTTTAGAATTAGAGTCATCATCTAAACCTCTAGGGCACTTCCGGTGTTGCGGGAATGATAAAATTTGGCATACAAGTAGGACTTAGCATACAAAGAAAGGAAAAAGTCCCAAAAGCGGGAATTTTCCCCTGTTAGCCCCTGAAATGTGGGTTTTATAATTTATATCCCCTCGTAATAGGACATTATAATTTATTTTTTTCGTCTTTTAATATTAATATTTTTTACTAATATGATTCTTTCGTATTATTGCAAAATTTATGTTTTTTACATAATGTTTTAGTAATTAAATTTTTTACTCATTTCCTTTTCATTTCGTCTGAAATGGTTCTAAGCGTGTTTTGATTCATTTAGTTTTTCTTAAATCTATTCTGTTGATTAAAAGTGTTACTTGCCACAATATTGTGTTCTTCGAATAGAAATACGGTTAACAATTATCACAGCCTGAGAAAAAAAAAGAAAGTTGAATGCAAAAAAGTTGAAAAAGGCAAAGCCAAGTAAAACTCTTGGAAAGAACAAATAAAAATCTAAAAGTACAAATGTTTATTTCACTTCATAATCCTACTTCTATAAATCTACAAGAACATGCACGTACAAAAAGGAGTGAAATCTCACCAAAAACAACTCTGTAAAAATATGCCAAGTTGTTTGGCCGTAAAAAGAAGTGAGATCTAAAATACGGCCAAGTTATTATCTCCAGGTGAACCAACATTTTATTCGACTTAAAACTTCTCAAGAATGTTTTTCTGACTTGGCCATTAGCATTCCAAACTTGCATCCTTCTTCTTTGCACCCGTGAAGGTTAATAACGGAAATTACAAGTTTAACCACAAAGGCTTATCAAGAATATTTAACCAATTTGATTTAATATTTTAATTTCGATCCATATCTGGAATTAAACGAATCCTTGATATGCAAATGGCCAAGTCAGAAAAACATTCTTGAGAAGAAGTGAACCAACATTTTATTCGACTTAAAACTTCTCAAGAATGTTTTTCTGACTTGGCCATTAGCATTCCAAACTTGCATCCTTCTTCTTTGCACCCGTGAAGGTTAATAACGGAAATTACAAGTTTAACCACAAAGGCTTATCAAGAATATTTAACCAATTTGATTTAATATTTTAATTTCGATCCATATCTGGAATTAAACGAATCCTTGATATGCAAATGGCCAAGTCAGAAAAACATTCTTGAGAAGTTTTAAGTCGAATAAAATGTTGGTTCACTTCTTCTCAAGAATGTTTTTCTGACTTGGCCATTTGCATATCAAGGATTCGTTTAATTCCAGATATGGATCGAAATTAAAATATTAAATCAAATTGGTTAAATATTCTTGATAAGCCTTTGTGGTTAAACTTGTAATTTCCGTTATTAACCTTCACGGGTGCAAAGAAGAAGGATGCAAGTTTGGAATGCTAATGGCCAAGTCAGAAAAACATTCTTGAGAAGTTTTAAGTCGAATAAAATGTTGGTTCACCTGGAGATAATAACTTGGCCGTATTTTAGATCTCACTTCTTTTTACGGCCAAACAACTTGGCTTATTTTTACAGAGATGTTTTTGGTGAGATTCGTATTAGCTGTATCAAGAAGTGATATCTAGTTTATTAGGGAGAAGGTTTAAGATGCCTTAGCATTCGCGCGCCATGGTCCCAGTCCCCTTTTCAAAATGCAAGGGGGGACGTTAAAGGAGGCCGGGTTATTTCACCTCAGTCGGAAAATACGTAATTTTCGTCATTCGCGTCGCGCTGACGTGAGTTTTCAAGAACCAATGAGATGCTGGTTGTAATTTAGAGGCGGGGATTAACTCCGGACCTACGTTTTTAAATGTGGCGAATTTACACCTTCTCCCTAATAAACTAGATATCACTTCTTGGCTTTATTCATTCCTGAATTACCTGCTATAACAGCTTTGCAAACAGCCTAAACATACAATTTGGTGTGAAAAAAAAATGTTTGGAAAGTAATTCTGAATGCAATCAACTGTAGGCCTAATTCTTTATTTTTCATTTGATTTGGAGTGATAACGTGTTCCCTTTGGGGTAAATGGTTAAATATGCATTGCAACATTTTTACCTTTCGTAAAAATAGAGAGGTTAGGAAGGTGTTTTTTGAATCGGAAGTTATTTTGAATTGAAAGTAGCACGGTTGTTGGAAACCTAAAGGAAAGTAACAATGAAGAAGTCAAATTTGTGCAAACATTATTTAGATACAACTCGCAATAACAAAACCTTTTTCGAATGTTCCTTATTATATAGAATAAGTTAACGGTTGTTCATTTTAGAGATAATGCTATTAATTTTCGAACTTAACTAATTCTTTATAAATGGGACTACATTTTCTCAATCTAAGTACAGTATTCTGAACTATTTCCTCGATTATGAAATGCGAATTAACTGAACTTTGTAGACTCTGGGTTTTTTTTTTACTTCCACTCAAAAGTCCTTATGTATGGATTTACTAAGTCAGTGGAAATACTGTAGTAAATTGAACATTGCACGCAAGCTTTTTGAGTGTTGTTAGTTCTACCTATTTGGAATGGTTACTTACATTGCAAGCACCGTGAAGAAAAAAAAGAAATTATGAGAAATTTTCTTTAGCCCCTTTTTTATAGTCAATCGATGGCTGCTGCAATACATAGATTTCCTCTACTTGGAATCATTACCAGGCCATTTTTTGAGCCTTTCTGCTTGAATTAAAAGAGAGGTGTAGAAACCGTCATAACTGACGACACGCATAATTTATTTGAATATAGGAAACACATGATATCGATGCAGCTTGCGACATTGTGCCGCGACTTATGCGCGACGAAACCGAATGCCAACATCGCCAGCGATATCCAAACTTAGAATCAGTGTTCAAAGGCTTAGGATTTAATGGGGCAACGTCATCATTTCTCGAAATTAATAGATCATCTGTTTTCAATATTGAGTTTTGAGATACCGAACATCTAAGACATCGGCTTAATTGTTTAACAATAAAATAAATTGCCGATTCTAAAACGGCAAAACCTCGTACGCTTCAAAAAAATGTAGTATTGTCAGCTAAAACTCGACGGTTGACCTATAGATTTGAATAATCAATAAAACCCGACTTTTTAAGCCCTTCCCAATACCTCTAATCAGATATTAGTATAGTGTCTATGGCTGCTTGAGATTAAGTAAAATCAATCTTTCAAACCTCATTTAAATTTTAAAAAATCACATGCTTAAATGTATATTTACCTCTGGTGGGATCTGGGCATTCCGAATGAATTGGTGAAGTACATAATAGGTTTCACGAATTGTTTTTTGGGTAGCACTTAAATACTAACTTATATAAATTTTTAGTTTTGTTATTTAAAACTAGTTCTAATGCTAAATTGATCGTTGTTTCCGTTATTTTACTCTGCATCAAAGTTGAATTAGAATCTTTTAAGATCAATGCAACGTCAAATTAATTTAGAATGAAATTTATGTGAAACCATTGAGTGCAAAATATTATTTATTTATTTTTTTTAGATTGACAAAATACGAGAATGTTTTGATTTAACTGTTGTACAAATAAAATTTAGTGGTAATGGTTTTCAAATAAATTTTAGTGAGGCTACATCTCTGCAAGATTTGAGTGATAAAATGTGTGATAATATACTTTACAATAATTATCAAATGGTTACATTCATAATTATTGGCTTATCAATAATGCCTTAAAAGTGTAAACCTTTAATCCGCAAAAGGCCTTGCTAAACAACACTATTGTCCTGCCAGCATTTTTGAAGTAGTTCAAGAAATTGTACACAGCACGAAGCTAATATTAGCAAACTCCATATCTTGAAAATGACTAACAGCTGAGGTACTGATACGATCTGATCTGAATTCTGTTTTGAACTCTTTTTATTAAAATACTTGGCGTATTTTTTGCTTTCCTCTCTTTGAACTAGATATTCTTGACCAGTTTCAACGTATCTAGCCACTCTGAAACAAGAACGGCACATTATATTAATTTTACTATGGGACCAGGGATAGATGTAATTTTAGAAGCAGGAATGGAGAACAGAGTAATCTGGGCACGCGTCAAAGTTCCGGACCCCCTTCCCTAGACGAATGGGGGTGTGAAAGAAGAGGCGGGTCATGGCGACAGAGATAAAAAGGAATAACGTAATTTACGCCCCCACCTTCAGCAACGTCATCAAAGCGTAGTTTAAGTGAGATAATTTAAAATTTTCGTTACGCGTTGGAGGGGCTCTATACTAGGCTATGAGTCGGACCGAAGTAAATACTAACCGTTCTCCATTCCTGCTTCAAAAATTACATCTATCCCTGATTTCACTTACAACTTATCGATATTTTGTAGCACGTCAATAGACAAGTTTTTGTTGAACATTAACGTGGTTGGATTCCACAATACAATCTCTTTTCCTTGGTACAATTGTTTTCCAATTTTCGGGAATCGATTTTTAAGTAGCTCTAATGCAGGGATGAAAAATCTTGGATTATCCAAGGCAGCCGCTTTACCGTGTAGAATGAGGTTGACAGTATTCTCGTCATAGTCAGTAAAATTGTGTATCAAAGAATCTCTTAGACCCCCAGTCATTCGATCATTAAGGCTTCTGAATTCCATTTCGTCATGACCACGTGATTGCTAGATAAATGTCAATGTGACACTACTGTGAGACAAATATGTCGAAGTCCATTTAAAGTATTGTCTTTCTCAAATCGTGAGATTCAAGCACTTTACACTAGATTATTAATTCTTACCAATATTTTAATTAGTATCGGAGACTGCCATCTAGCTATCGGTGTGATATTGCTGTTAAGCAAATCTCGAATGGTATCAAGACGTGTCTCTTTCCCCAATAGAAACTCGGATTTCAGGTTTCCAGAGTAGGCCATCACGAGAATTGTTGAAGTTATGAACCATGTCCCAAGTAAGATTCGGAATGTTAAGGTTCTAGCTCTCGTTGGAGGGGCTATTGAATATTAATCAGGGCAGAATTTTCATTACATAATATTTCATTGTGCTAGAGTAACTCTGAAAACGTTCCTGCCTTATTATGTTAAAACTTTCGGATATTTTCATAAAACATCAGTTTGTATATAAATTAACAAGTTGGGAAAGCAAAATAAACCTCTCCGAGCCGAGATGCAATTCAGAGGTTTTTCTTAAATAATTAAATAGATATAATTGATATTTTAATCGTCATTAATATACCTTAATTCTACTTAAATCTTGTTAAGAAACTTTATTCCTAAAATCATTTTAAAAAAAGCAATTGTTGGCGTTTGAATTGAAGCGTATGCCTATTTAACAATTTTTGGAAATTTAGGGTATATAAGGCGACTGATTCACAATAAATGATAAGAAACCCTTTGGTGGAAGCTCAGCCATTGGGAGGCTAGACGTTTCTCGTAACCCTAGCCGATCGCCGCGTACGTGTTAATCCTAATGATGGGAGTAGAAGCCAAAAATTTCTTTCTGCGAAAACGTTTGTTCCGATTTGCCAACTGCAAACGCGGTGACAGACAAACACTCACACACAGACAAGTCCAGTGTAATACCTCTCCGTGACGTCATCGTCACTCGGAGAGGTAAAAACAGATGATCAAGGAAATCAAGAAAATACTTTGCAATCGGTTGATGAGCAAATACTTAACTATTTTTAAGAATTCCTGCCAAATAGAACCACAGAGAATTGGGGAATGAACGAAACTGGCAATTGCAGTCTTTCGGTGTTACCGTTTGCGAAAGCCTCGAAAATAATGATAGAAATATGACAAAAATTATCAAAACTTCCCAAACTTCATTAGAAAATCCCTTTATTGAGTAAGAACTGGCTTTAGTTCCTTCCTTCTCGACGCAGGAATAAATATAGAATCTGTTCACCAAAACGTTATGAGAGAAATGATTTTTGAATATCCAAAGGGGTGGTGGTGAAATTAAGAACAAGATAACGTCCAACACCTGAAATTGAAATAAATTATATCGTTGGATTTTGACAGTTCTAAAGGTTTATTATATTACTTTATCATCAAATGCCTGAACGAAATATAGTATTTCTTGTATACCAGTGACAGGGTCCTTCGTATATCGAGAGGTAACCGTTCGGGGTCCAACAAAGTTCAATCTGCATCGTATTTAGCAAACAAAACCATTAATTCAGGGGCAGGTTTTCTGTTCTGAAAACCAAGTATTATGAGGGAGGATGCAAAGTATGAGAGAAATAGGCGCGCTAACTGTGGAACGACTTGGGTCCGGTGGGACGCTAGAAACGGGGGAGGAATACTCGGGAAAATGGTGGGCGGTCTATGTCAGATGAATCAGGAAGACCGTCCGCCATTTTCCGTGTATTTCTCCCCCATTTTTAGCGTCCCAACCAACCTGAGTCGTTCCACAGTTAGCGCACCTATTTCTCTCAGATTTCGCATCTACAATTCTTAGCGTCATCTACTTTCTCTTTCAAACATTCGCGTTAAACCTTTGAGATTAAAAATGAAATTGTCTACGCTTCGAAATTTCTTTCTTTGAGTTCTGTTATATTGTAACATTTTGTTAAACCAAGCGATGGTTATATATTCTCATGTAATTTTAAGTAGTTCAATTAATAAAAGAATCAAACTGCGAAATTGGTTGGTGTTAAAAAAAAAGAGGAGCTCATTGAGAAAAGGTTGCCCACATTTTCATTTTCTACGTCATCCCCCGGACCCCCTTAGAGCAAATGAAAGCCAACCATTTCCGTGATCAACAAGCGTGATCGAGTGGGCTATGCTTAAAATGAAAACTTTCTTATTTCCGACATTTAAAGTCCTGAAAATAATTATTGCTTTCGTCTCATGTCAGCACGCACAAAGCTACCTAGGTTTGCGCGTGCTGACAACCGAAGCTGGAACAGAGTATATATCGAATAATCTGCCGTCGGAGATAGGGAGTTGCAGTTGCATATCCTAATCCTGTTGCTTAAAAACAAGTTTCCTCACGCGCATTCTTTATCCTTGGCCAAGAACAAAGGTTTTTTTTATAAAACTAACTGATTAATCTTCGATACCTGACGTTTTGCAAATTAGGAAAAACATATTGAGCCACAGAAAGAGCGATATCCTTTTTCAAAATATGTCCATTTTTAAATTTCTCGTGTATTCCACTTTCCAGATAATCCTAGAGAAAATATGGACAATTATACCCATATATTGTACTGTTTAGGGTTAAGAATTGTTCAAAACTCTAGTTAAACAGTGCGTTTTCCCAAAACAGCAGTTCTGAAGCAGCTATATTCGGACATGATCAGAGTTCATGTTTTCTGTCGACAGCTTTTAGTTAGAAGTACATACACACTTACATTTCCTATTGAATAATTGATAACGCATAAGCTTTGGTTCATGACAGACTCCTTTTTTGAAGAAACTTCAAACTAAGCATGATAAATAAATAAAACTGCGTTCTTACTGTGCACTCTCTCTTAATAAAAAAGGACAAACAATTAAAATTTATCAAGAAAGACCAAAATTAACATACGTGGCAGATTAAATACTCAGAAGGTGGGCGCAATGCAGCAATTAATGGAGACCCAGCATGTCATAGGCATCACCATGAAATATGCACTGAAGTAGTTTTCGGGCAATCCAATCGCATTTAGTTAGCGTCAAAGTGCTCGAAGGTTCCAGAGAATATAAACAAAAAACACTTAGTTTTCTAGTGGTCGATAGCTTTTTCGTGTTTTATGATGGATTTTGTATTTTAGATTATAATGGCTTCGCTTGCTTCTGGAGTGATTGTTTATTAAAAACTTCATCAAACTTTTTTTATATGGTCGATCAAGTCTTTTGATTTTTTTTGCACGCGATACACCAATATCCCTGTGCTCTTTTTGCTAAGTGTATTTGCCTAAACTATGGGTATGACTGCTACTTCTTTTGCGATTCTGAAATTGCCTTAAGTGCTGAAAACGTAAAGCATTTTCATTTCGTTTATTGTTAGCGTAAAATACTTATTCTTTCCATTGATCATATTTTCTCTCCCTTTTTTTTAATATTACACTTAGTTCAGATTGAAGTTGTTAATGTTTCGATACAAATAAACATACTATGCTGTAAGCTAAAATGTCGGCCATAACTTTTCAAGAGCTAAGTGTATTTGCCTAAACTATGGGTATGACTGCTACTTCTTTTGCGATTCTGAAATTGCCTTAAGTGCTGAAAACGTAAAGCATTTTCATTTCGTTTATTGTTAGCGTAAAATACTTATTCTTTCCATTGATCATATTTTCTCTCCCTTTTTTTTACCTCTCCGAGTGACGTATGTCACGGAGAGGTATTACACCGGCCGTGTCTGTCTGTGTGTCTGTGTGTCTGTCTGTCAGACCCCACGTGACCGCGTTCGCAGTTTGCGTATCGGAGCAAACGTGTTCCCAATTTCCGGACTGCATTGACAGTTCACGGAAATTTGGGTTTGTCTCCTCTGGCTATTCTACTTGAGTTCCAACACCACCAGCTTTGGTTTTCGTCCACTCCACATGGACACTAGTCTGTACTTGCTAGCTTCCTAGCACAAACATCTTCTGATCTTCGTCCATTTCACCTTGCACCAGCTTCTATGCACCACCATCTTCTGTTCTTCGTCAATTCCACATTGATACCAGCTTCTATGCACCACCATCTTCTGTTCTTCGTCAATTCCACATTGACACCAGCTTCTATGCACCACCATCTTCAGGTCTTTGTCCATTCCACATGGACGCCAGTCAGTCCATTCTGGCTTCTTTTCCCTCGTCATCGTTTGGTTTCAAGATATACGCGGCGATCGTCTAGGGTTACGAGAAACGTCTAGCCTCCCAATGGCAGGGCTTCCACCATCGGTTCACGCGAATGCGTTTTTATCTATTATTGGTTTCAAGATATACGCGGCGATCGGCTAGGGTTACGAGAAACGTCTAGCCTCCCAATGGCAGGGCTTCCACCATCGGTTCACGCGAATGCGTTTTTATCTATTATTATTATGGAAACGAATCGTATATATACCCCAAAATTTGAAGAAAGCGGGCAAGAGGGGTACCCTTCACTTTAAACGTCAATATTAGCAAAGTTTCGAAAGAAAATAGGAACAACTTTATTTTAAACGATTTAACTATTTTTAAAGTTATTTACTGGCGATTAAAATAATTAATATCATTTATATTTAATTAATTATTTAAGATAAACTTATTTCTATGTACTGACACAAGTGAGAGTTAATATAGAACGAGTAATGAAGATTGCATCTGAATCGAGACAGTACACGCATATCAAAGTTAATATAAAGCGAGTAGGGTGAAAAGATCTCTTACAAAACGATAACATTTTCTTTTTGCAGAATATTAAATGGAAATACTTAAATATTTTTCGGCCTTACGATTCTTTTAGTAGTTGTGTAGCTATAAAGCTCTGTTTCATCTCAATATTCCAAGAACATCTTTTGATATTAACATTTAAAATTTGGTGTTTACTTTTTAATTCATCTTTACTACATTTATATATAGTGTAAACGTAACTTTTAGCTTCATTAAATATTAAGGATGTTAATACTTACATATATCTCTCTATACGTGTTGAAACGACTGGGTCTATGAGATAAGATAACCTAGATCTTAACCATAATTGACCTTGTTTCATGTCCTCTTATAGGAGGTCTTAACGGTTCAGATTGAGCCGAAAGTTAAATACACATCTAAGTGATAGATATTAGGTCCTCATTAGAATTATTGTGGATACGCAGGAAATTGTTAAAACGCTTTAAACTAAATGATCATGGCAATATCTCGCCGATTAGAACTATCTATTTCCGGTTTGCCTCATTGGCTTGCGGACCTGTGTTTGGAAAGTAAATTCGTCTCGGCTCGGAGAGGTTTATTTTGGTTTCCCAACTTGTTTAATATTACACTTAGTTCAGATTGAAGTTGTTAATGTTTCGATACAAATAAACATACTATGCTGTAAGCTAAAATGTCGGCTATAACTTTTCAAGAGCATTATGGTGTGAAGGCATACTTCAAATACTAAGCATAAAAGTTTATTGTTAAAGTCTTTTACAAACGTGTTGCCACGATGTTGCTTATGTCTTTGTCATAAGGATTAAGGACCTTATCAGACGCTTATGAAAGTTCCCACCCCCTTCCACAGTCTTCGATTCACATTCATGAACGAAATAAATATGGGGTTATCATTTGTTTATTGTCTATTTTAAACCGAACTATTTGTGAATGCCAGTTCTATGAACAACAACTCGTATGAATGTACTCGAGTCAATCAAATTGTGACACTATTCGGCGTCAGAAAAATCAGGGCAACAACGTTTTAGCTAGTAATTGCAGGGTAAACAACTGGAAAATACATTTAAAGACGTCTTTGACTTCAGCAATAAGTGTTCCTAAAGAGGGAGGTACTTCTAGAGAATATCGCGTCATCTGTGACGTTTACCATTACGTGACTTCCTTCTCGGCAGTCACGGTGGCGCAACTCTACCACGTGACAAATACAGTAACGTTTCGGGTACATTCGAACAAGCTGATTAAGCCACAACTAAGCATAATGAACATTCATCTGCTGTTCTATTGAAAATTGCCTTTTTAACCACTTTTAAAATGTTCTTACGGGAGCTATAGTTTTTCTTCAAATTGCAAAAAAAGGTATCAAGCTTTGAGCAGAACCGTTATAAGAATAAATTTTAACTTCACATTTAAATATACCCTAAAGACAAAATTGAGAAGAAAAAAGTAAAAATGCGAATTGAGACAGAATTTCGCAAACCCGACGTGAACTAGTTGATTTACCCAATGACGGAACTTTTAGCAGAGTTTTGCTTAATATCTTCTATGATTGAAGCAAATCTTGATAAAGACAATGACTACTGACACTGACATCAGCATAAAAAAACAAGTAGAAAGGAGCGATGACGCTACTGAGGTCCAAGTCAGTCGAGCTTTTCAATGGTTTCTTCCACGTGATATAATCAATGGGGTAATTGAACGCAAATTCTCGGTAGTTGAAAACTTTCGTTTCGAATATTGGTCCGAGGCTAAAAAAAATGTTTTTCAACGTCAATCATATTACCAGAAGTAAGATGAGACTAGAAGTACTGAGCTAACCAAATTCTTCACTTGGCGAAAGTGAATATTCTTGATAACACACCAACGGTTGGCCCTCTGGTAGCAGTTACTGAGTTTTCCCTCCAGAACGTAAGACGCTCGCGGTGGTAGACGTCCGAACTAGATTCAAGCACCCGCGTCCGTGTTCCGCGGCTTTAGGTTGAGGGGAAGGGGGTAGAAACTTTTTTGGAACTCGACCAATTCTTTTCCCTCTAGTGTAGACGTGATGGAATCGGCATAAAATCCTCAAATTTGTTCACTAGTGCCAGGATCTACTACCAATGCTGGAGCTCTTCACTTCTAGTCTCATCTTACTTCTAATATTACATTAAATCTTTTCCTGACCTCAGTTGGCCAATCTCGTGTATTTGTGGTTTGCTTCTCGTCCAAGAGGTATTGTTAAAATTCTATTTATAGGCCACTCTTTTGTTGACATTTTTATTACAAAAAAATCCACCGTTCTTTTGTTATAAAATCGGTAAACTGTTGACAATTGTGTGTCCGAAAATGCATAGTGAGAAAACATCTGGTGACTGAGGAGGCAATAAATCAGGGCAGTGTTAAACGATTGAGGAATGTGGGCGTGTCTATTAGGAAATTCAGTGTAAAAGCGGCTTAGGAAATGATCAAAATACACAGTCGATCTTCAAACACCGAAAGATAAACATGGATCCTGAAGCTCTTCGTACAACTTTGAACGAACTGACTATAAATAGACCCTGGCCGTTACGTTTAATATATGAGTTTTATTTCTTCCTATGCGCCTATCTGCGAATAGATCCGTTGTATGGACCTCAGACTCTACCACAACTCGTAGTACAGGGTGACTTAAATGCTATTCGAGCTTGCCTCGACTTACTCGAGTATATGAAAACAGTCGCTCGAGTACCAGAGGACTGTACTACTATAGATGAATTGGAAAACCTAAGGAATCTAATTCCGAGTCCCTTAAGAACTGAATACGTAGATCGCCTGGCGAAACGACAAGAAGAAATTGAGCGTGGTATACGAGAAGAAGCACTAATCGCCGACTTCAACAACTCGCTATATGACAAAGAGATAGCCGCATTTTTAGACGGAGAGGACCAAGGACCACCCGCAGAGGAGACACTATTGAACGATATCTTAGAGAGGGAGCACGGATCTGAAGAGGCGCTTTCTGACGATGATATCGACGTACAATGGGGAGGAGGAGAAACGGACCAGCCCACAATTGTTGAAAACGTACCTTCTTGCGAGATAATAGGTCAAAGTGAGAGATATTACAAACATTTTAACATGTGTGGTCGGGAGGTAGTTCTCAGAGTTACTGAAGATCCCGTCGCTAGTGTATGTACCGTAACCAAATGCGTTCTTAGTAAGTACAGGCCTACAGATTACGTCCAAATTACTTTAAAGAGTGCGGCAAATTTTTGTAGGTCCGAACTAGAATTATCTTTTAGAAGAGCAGATCAAGTCGACCCTAATATTCTTTTGACCAGCTTAGTGTTATGCTTTATGATGACGAAATGGAAGCATTTTTCCTAGGTCCTGTTAAAAATATTTTTAGCATTGTAAGGTTGCCTGAGGGCCAAGGGCGCTCTGTAGCCCGAGGTATTAAACCTTTCAATCTATTCTGTCAAGATAGACGTGGTATTGTACGTATAGCCAGTTCTGATAACCTATGTCTAGCCCAAACCCTTTGTGTAGCTATAGCTCATAGAGCTTACACAGACGATACAACAGAGGCTCTAAAAACTCAATACGAAGCTATATATAGGGCAAGACCGGGGAATAAATCCCAAAAAGAGGCTGCTTTAGACCTATGTCGTAAGGCAGACGTAAGGGTTAGTGAGTGTGGGACGGCTGAGTCTTTTGAAAAGTTCAAAGTTTATTTAAATAAATATTCGATTTTCGTCCACAAATTCAAAAATAGCGTTCCTATCTTGATTTTAGGCGAAAATGATCCCGATGATAGTAGGCCCCGTCTTTTTAATTGAATGCAAATAACCATTATAATGTTATTACAAATTTAAAACCCCTTTTCAACCACGACCTATGCTGGAACAGATTATTTATCGAATAAGCTGCCGTCGTAGATAGGGAGTTGCTTATCCTCTAAGCGTGAAAACAAATATCCTCTAAGCGTGAAAACAAATATCCTCACGCTCCTCCTTTATCCCTGGTGAAAACATTACTGAATTTTTAAAAAAAATTCTACCCTCTCGTGGAACCCTTAGTTACCATCATTAAATTTACTATTTAAATTAAATAAAATTACTTAAATAATAAATACATTAGCAAAATATATAATTATTTAACTTTAAATCATCACGATTAATTAATTTAAATTATAATGCTAAAAATAGATAGATGGCTGGCTATATAGCTAGATTTGAAAATTTGATCTTGCTGAGGTTGCATAGTTTACAGACTAGGAGGATTAATACCATTTACGCGAGGAGGCCCAGCTTTAAACTCACCCAGTGAGTCCGGCCTCATTGTGTAAAAGTATGAATCCTACTAGTCTGTAAATTATGTATTCTCCCTAATTATCTTAATGTTCATTTTTTTGAGGAGCTTAAGTTGTAGATTTTTTATTTGATTTATTCATAGTAACGTTATTTTAACCTTCAATACCCTTTTATTTATAGTCGACGAACTAAGTTTTTAGAATGATAACTTAACTTAAATGTGATGTCAGTTTGTAAATCTACCTAATTGAATTCCCCCTTTCCCACAGAGAAAATCTGACATTTAAATCACTTGGCAGAGACTAGAGGTCGTTAACGTTTAGTTACAGTATTTTAAAAACTTGGATTCATTAAAATTGAAATTCCAAATTACAATTAAATACTTTTTGTTTGATACGTTCTGGAGTTGGCAACCAGTCTGGGTGAGTATGTGGCTAATCTTTACTTTAGCTCGCGCATTTAAATACAGTTTTTTTCAATAAATATCATTTATTCAAGGTTAATTATAAGCTAATTTGTTAAAATTAAGATGCGGAAACTAATTAAAATATGTATTTTCCATGTTTTTTAATATTTACCGTTCATATTATAGATAGGGTTTGGTTAGATCATTTTAGTTTTCCAAATAATATCACACCTTTTCCATAATATTGTTTTTTATCTTCATTTACTTCCCAAATAATACTACGCCTTTTCCAAGATATTGTTTATCTTAATTTACTTACCAAATAATATTATGCATTTTCCAAAATATTGTATTTTGCTATCTTCATTCAAGTTCCGAAATAATATTGCCCCCTTTTCCAAAGTTTTGGTTAGGTTCAGGTTAGGTTTGGTTAAGGTTTGGTTTGGTTAGGTTCAGGTTAGGTTAGGTTAAGGTTTGGTTTGGTTAGGTTCAGGTTTGCCGTCATTTAAGGGCTATATTTTCAGAAATCCTTCTATTAAACTCTGCGATATGGACGACAAAAGCTATGAAAATATCGATTAAAATAGTTTCCGCAACTTAAATGTAATTAATTAACATAAAACTGGGGCTACGGTCCATTACATTCAATTCTGGCCGTGCCTGGGTACATTTGTCAACAGAAAAAATATTATTCTAACTTGGTATTATCATAAAACCATTCTACTTATCCGAGACGAAATACTTTGAACATATTCTAGTATTTTCTCTTATTAAGAGACTCTTGAGGACTCAGGTCCAGTGGTGGGAATCTTCAGAAGAATCTTCTTAAGGAGGGCGCTATCACGCCTTCTAACCCTTCTTTTCCGTAGAAGAGAGGGTAACACTATAGAAGCTGAAGTGCGCCTTCTTTGAAAAGAAGATTGGGTAAAAGAAGGCACAACTTCCTTCCTACTACCCTACCTTCCTTCCCCAGACCGAAAAATGCATGGAATGGAGCTTTAGCTATCGCGAGCGTCCCTTCTAAGATTCGGAAGGTACTCCCTCAAGAAGGGAGGTGAGCCTTCTTTTTTGGGAAGAAATATCTCTTTAGAATTAAAGAAGGCAACTGGCTGGAGAAGGATGTTTACCTTCTTTTTTTGGGAAGGGATAGTGGCAAAGAAGGGACGTTTTGGGGGAGGGAGGGAATAGGCATTGCCCAAGAAGCGAATTTCTTTTTCTTCCGTGATGTAATCAGCCCGCGGAAGGTTTTAAGGCTTCTTTCAATGGGAAAGAAGTTCTGATAGGTAAGGTAGTACAGCTCTATTATGAAATAAAATACGAGAAACTATCGGTAGATGATGTTATTCCACCAAATAAAATTTTATGTGTTTGAAAATATGAATTTGATTGAATCGATGAAGATCACTGAACATTCTCAATTTATTAAGTCACTAGTATGTAGTAATTACAATTATGGTTTTTTCTATTGAGTTCAAATACTAACTTTCTGCCCTAATGAAATATTAAACCTAGGCCTATATGTGAATTATGTTAAAGATTTTAGTATTAAGCATAAAACTATGGATTTTATTATGAAGCATAAAACTATGGATTTTATTATGAAGCATAAAATTACGGACAATTTCAATATTAAGCATAAAATTACGGATATAAGTATTAAGCGTAAAATTACAAATTTTAATATTAAGCATCAACTTATTAATCTGTGACGATCAAATCAAAGCAGCGATTCCAAAACAGATTTTGATATCAAACTCGACGAAGGTAAACAAAAACTCGCTTTTTTATTCAATTGGTTTATATGTAACCTAAACGGGAGCCACCGAGACTTGCGGTATTCTCTTTGTTAGATGCTTGCTCCGCCGCGGGCCGGTGAATATTTTCACCCAGCAAGTCTTTTGTGGCGCCCTTTAATCATAGTAATTTTGCACAGGTGATAGATATTTCACCTTGTGCACATTTTATTTTATCCAACCTGGAATCCGTTGGCGACAATTTTCGGAGCACAAGACTCGGATTCGGATTCTAAACTAAACACTAAAGGCAACGTTAGATGACGACGGTTGGGAGAGAAAAAGTTGCATAGCGCATTCCCTACAATTAGTTGTAAATGATACCATTAAGGCCAATGAGAGATCGAAACAGTTACTCGAAAATGTCCAAAACTGGATAAACCTTTTTCGAAAATCGCCTAAATGGACGGAAGAATTAAAATCAAGAAGTTGCAGCGTTGATTTGAAAATGATAGGGGGGTGTTCGCTGTTTTTCTTGGATTGGAACGATTTCCGAAGGTCAGTTTATTTTAAGGGTCCATCTTTTCTAGAAAGAACCTCTGAATGTTTTTTTGTCAAACTTCAATTTGAAAAGTTAGACAAGCAAGTTCTAATAGAGAATATTTTGTACAACAAACAAATATATTCCAGAATAATGTTGGAAGCAATGGTTTATGGAAACAAAAAATTCCACGATCGGAGTACTGGAAAACCTCCAAAAACGGATTTCATCAATGTTGAAGGACCCATATTACATAATGGCCTCTCTCCTCGATCCAACCCAAAAAAAACATACTTTTTGAGAGTAAGTATCATTATTTATGAACATGTTTATTATGAATATCGAACATCATTAGGCAGAGATCACTTCTTATTATGGTACAATTTTGATTTGTTGCTTTTCCAACTTTGAAGAATTAAATTTTGCTAAAAATAATTATCAATTTGATTCACTTTGATTATAGACACATCAATAATACAATTCCATGTTCATAATTAACATTAATAAAATAAATTTACGTCATGGATATAAGTCATGTTTATACTAATATTTCAAATCTTAAGGTTCTTATACACAACCAGTATGGACAAATTTGTATCCAAACTTCAAGTGCGTGACAAAGACAAGTACACATGTTTTCATTAGAGAGTAAGTAATTTCATAGGTATTTGAAAATTAGGCATAGAGGTCCGTGCCCACGAACTAAAAAAACTCGCGGATATTTTAAATCCTGAAGATCCTGAAGTTTTTCGTCTCTTGTCAGCACGCACAAAGCTAGGTTACGTAGAGACCTAGGTTTGCTCGTGCTGACAATCGATGTTGTAACAGAGTATATCCAGAATAAGCTGTCGTTCGAGATAGGGATTTGCCTATCCTGTAGAGTGAAAACAATTTACTCACGCGCATTCTTTATCCATGGTCATAACACTCTATCTCTTACTTTATTGATATCCCCCTTCCGGGGAAAATATTATTTTTTCTTACAAAAGTCAAAAACTGAGGTAAGAGATATGAGGGTGAGACGTCAAGAGACATTTTGTAGTACCACAGCTCTATTGGAGCATTTACACTTAAATATTTCTATGATTGAATGACCCTATCTATCCTATATCTCATGGTCGCCTTACCAGTGCCACCATCGTGCATCCCGTGAAACAAATTTTTTGAAGTGAGAGAGGAGATCTTCTCGAAAAAGAAGGCGCTGTCCCCTCTCTAGGAATCTTTCGTCCAACTATAGTAGGTTTCCTTCTAAAGAAGGTAAACTTTCCTTCCGAGGCAAGCGCCTTCTTTTACAAAGAAGGAAAAATTTTCTTCTAATGGGGGAAACCTACAGTTGAGAAGGGGGAATACCACTTCGAACCCTAGACCTTCAGCCTGTCTGAGTTACTCACCCCTTTCTTCTCTCCAACACCCCTACTCTTGAACGGAGAAGGGAGAGGAGAGAATTTTTCAAAAAGCTTCTGAGAAGGTGAAGCGGGATTTGCCGGTGTCGCCCTCTGCGTCAAAGAAGGGGAAGGTTGGTTTAGGGAAGAAATCGCCAAATTCCCACCACTGCTCAGGTCCACGGCCCAACTTGTGTAACCAAAGGTTACGTCGCTTAGCGGATAATTTGTACGATGCTTCTCCTTGGTTTTTTAAAATGCCCGGTATTCGAAAGAAGCGCGTGTTCTGTTTTACTTGAGCAGCTTCTACAACTCTTCAAAGAACAAATTCTAACCGTTTTATTCTTAAAAACTGGGTACACAACACGTTAAACCGACGAGCCTATATCTACCAAAATGGCGTCGGCACAAGACGAAGGGGAATCGGAGCTGGTTCAGTGTTTACGCAGTTTGTTAAACCGAACTGAAATGAGTTTGATTTGATAGTGACTCTGTATTTATGACATCTCATTTTGCCCTCTATTGGATGTATCAGCACTTTCGTTAAATTTATGACTTAAATAATATGTTTTTTTTTCAAATATAATAATCATATTAGCGATTTATAATTATTTAACTTAAAATGAGAATGTTTCATAGATTTAAATTATATTGCTAAATTTAAAAAATTTGGACGCACGACGCGTCTCTCTCTCCCTCTCTCTCTCTCGTCTCCTGCTACAGGGCGTCGGGGAGGGGGGTCCATATCCTGCTACCTCTCTCTTCTCTAGACTCTAACTTAACTCTCTCTATAGTCTAAGCGAGCGTAGCTACGTGGTAGGGCGCGCGGGCGTCTTCACTGACGTCTAATATGGATTGAAAAATAATTTCATCTGAAATAAAATGCGTTACGCCACCAAGAGGTGTAATGTGAACTACGGGTGAATTTGGAGTCGAAAATTCGCGGGAAATTCGAAATTTAAAAAGTTTATTTATGACGAATCTCATCAGGTCATACCAAAATCCAGCCAGCCGACCTGCAGACCAGCCGACCAGCCGTCCAGCCAACTAAGGTAGGAACAATACGTTTTCCAGCTCTAAAGAGCGTCAAAGCGTAAAAAAACAAGCTTGTCCAGCAACCAGAACATTTTTGCACACCCAATCAATTTATAGGACATTGGTTCAGTGAGGCAGTGACCCCTAAGAGTGTATCAAAGTTATCTTATTTCCGTCCCGGCTAAATAGAAAACCGACACAATAGGCAGGGTTCATACAACTTTGGAAAACAGATTTCCCTGAGATTTCCAGGTTTTTTCCATATACTTCACTGAGTTTCCCAGAATTTTCCCGTATATGGAGTATCCTAAGGAGCAAATGTTAACGAAGGAGGAAGGGTAAATAGGACAATTACATAATCAAAGGGCATCCCCGTATATCTAATATAATCAGAGTTATGAGCCTCCAAAGCATTGTGTTATGTTAATCCTATGGAGGGAATGTTCACGAACATTTTGCTTAATTACTCGGCCCCTGTTTGACAAAATCCCAAGTTTTTAGTATCGTTGGATGTTAGGCAAATAAGACTATAACATACTCGAAGGACGTCCCCGTATCTCTAGTAGAACCAGAGTTCTGAGCCTCCAAAGATTAGTGTAAAGTTAATCCATTGGAGGCTATGTTCATGTCATGAACATTTTGCATAATTACTCGGCCTCTGTTTGACGCAAAGTTCCCTGATTTCCCTGAATTTTACTAAAAATTCTAAATTTCCCTGAGTTTTCCCTGAGGTTTTCGTCAACTATTTATTTCCCTGATTTTTCCAGGTTTGTATGAACCCTGATAGCTCACAGCAAGACAAGGTTGAAAGGGGGCGGAAATAAGTCAAATACTTTGAGCCTCCTGGAAATTCGCGAGAGCGGAAATAAGCAGAACACTTGAAGAGTATCCAGGGATTCTATTCTCCAAAATTTTCAATGATTAAATACCCAAATCCAAATGTAAACATAAGGAGAGAGAGCTTAAAACCTTATTCTCTAACCCAAATCCAAATCGACATTTGAATCTCCCGCCAAACATTTCACCATCTCAAATTATTCTCTTATTTCTTTAACCCAAATCGACATTTGAATCTCCCGCGAAACTCTTACCCAAATGTACGTCGCTTCCTCTTTCATTGCATAATTTTATTTCAGCATAAATTACACTAAGGCAGTAAATTAATTACCTTCGATAAATTATTTTATTACTTTAAAATTAGAATTTTGTTCATTATAAAACTAATCTTTTCCTGATGGTTTTGAACCGTTTAATTGAAATTATTTAAACTATTAGTGATGATCAATTGGCCACGATCGTAAATTAACCGATGTCAATACCAATTTATTTAAAATCAATGAAACGAAGATATCAATATCAAACAATTATCCACTGGAAAAGATATCAAGCTATTCTTTAATTTAAATTTCTCAGGTTAAGTTTCAAAAGAAGATGAATTTTATTATTTTCTGACACCAAAATTGGCAGCTTCTTTGCATAATTCCCCAAATTTTTCTATTCCAAAATAGAAATGTTAACGTTTTGTGATATTAAAGGAGAAATATAAATATAATTTTCGTTTCTTTTGAACTAGTTTCTATAATGGAACTTTAATCAAATGGCCATTTGTATGAGTACACTTACCGATAATAGACTTTACTAATCTAGACAATTACTACGTCTTTTAATTAATATTTTATAAATACTACCTGAATATTTTTTTAAATATGAAAGATTATATTTTTTTTTTAGATTAATGAGTTAAAAAAATTGGTATCCATGTTTCAGCTAAAGGGATAGGTTCAATGTTTTCCGACTAGTACAAGATGAGGGCAGTTTTAGGTAAAAAAATGTGCCTGAAATTATGTGTGCCAAAAAAAATCGAATTAAAACGTTTAAAATTAAGAAAAGTACGTTAGATATTTTGAAATTCAAACTAGCCGCGAAATACCGCCCAACTTGTTTTTCACACTGTGACGTTGCAAATGTCTCTTGATTCATTGGTTGTTTGGAAATTCTATGAGAGCGGTAGCTCTCTTAGATAAGACTTCATACTGCTCTTAATGTATAAGGAGGGTTTTTTGTTTGGATGTAGTTTTTTTTGTATTGTACTAATTGGTTCAAGAAAACTCCACTGAACTACAATTCGGACTCTTAATATGTGGTTAAAATTTCAAAGAGATCCATTAATTAGTTTATTTTATAAAAAATAAAGTTGCTAAGGGTGGTTTTCATTTCCATAAAATTAATCACAGATTTTGACGAAAAACTGGAAATTTCCCATAGAAATAACATGGGAAATTTTCCAAAGTTACAAATTTTGTCCATACCCTTACAAAAATAACTATACGTCAGATAGATTTGAAAACGGTCTTAAATGAAAGCCCCATATCCATAGTTGGCGCCTATTTTTTTTTCATCAAGAAAAATTAAGTTTAAGTACTGTTTTTCATATTTTTAATTACTTGCTCCGACTTACGTGGTTTACCCTGAAACTATGGAACCTGCGACATTTTAGCATGAGTAATGTAGTGTATGAAGCGAGTTAGGTCGTTTTACCGCGGTTATAGTCAAATTCTTAGAACAAATAGCTAGCTTAATGGACATTTTATCTTTTCTCTGTTTAGGTTAAAGCTATTTAAACTTGATTACCTTGTGGGTACTTGTGGGTGCATGTAGGTACTTGTGGGTACTTGTGGGTGCTTGTCGGTACTTGTTGGTGCTTATGGGTACTTGTGGGTACTTGTAGGTGCTTGTGGGTGCTTGTGGGTACTTGTGGGTACTTGTAGGTACTTGTAGGTACTTGTGGGTTCTTGTGGGTACTTGTAGGTACTTGTGGGTGCTTGTGGGTGTTTGAAGGTACTTGTGGGTGCTTGTGGGTGTTTGCAGGTACTTGTGGGTGCTTGTGGGTGCTTGTAGGTACTTGTGGGTGCTTGTAGGTACTTGTGGGTGCATGTAGGTACTTGTGGGTGCTTGTAGGTACTTGTGGACGCTTATAGGTACTTATGGGTGCTTGTAGGTACTTGTGGGTGCATGTAGGTACTTGTGGGTGCTTGTCGGTACTTGTTGGTGCTTATGGGTACTTGTGGGTGCTTGTAGGTACTTGTGGGTGCATGTAGGTACTTGTGGGTGCTTGTCGGTACTTGTTGGTGCTTATGGGTACTTGTGGGTACTTGTAGGTGCTTGTGGGTGCTTGTGGGTACTTGTGGGTACTTGTAGGTACTTGTAGGTACTTGTGGGTGCTTGTGGGTGTTTGAAGGTACTTGTGGGTGGTTGTGGGTGTTTGCAGGTACTTGTGGGTGCTTGTGGGTGTTTGCAGGTACTTGTGGGTGCTTGTGGGTGCTTGTAGGTACTTGTGGGTGCTTGTAGGTACTTGTGGGTGCATGTAGGTACTTGTGGGTGCTTGTAGGTACTTGTGGGCGCTTATAGGTACTTATGGGTGCTTGTAGGTACTTGTGGGTGCATGTAGGTACTTGTGGGTGCATGTAGGTACTTTTGGGTGCATGTAGGTACTTGTGGGTGCATGTAGGTACTTTTGGGTGCATGTAGGTACTTTTGGGTACTTGTGAGTGCTTGTAGGTACTTGTGGGTGCATGTAGGTACTTGTGGGTGCATGTAGGTACTTTTGGGTACTTGTGAGTGCTTGTAGGTACTTGTGAGTGCTTGTAGGTGCTTGTGGGTACTTGTGAGTGCTTGTGGGTACTTGTGGGTGCTTGTAGGTACTTGTGGGTGCTTGTTTGTACTTGTGGGTACTTGTGAGTGCTTGTGGGTACTTGTGGGTGCTTGTAGGTGCTTGTAGGTACTTGTGGGTGCTTGTAGGTACTTGTGCGTGCTTGTAGGTGCTTGTGGGTGTTTGTAGGTGCTTGTGGGTGTTTGTAGGTACTTGTGAGTGCTTGTAGGTACTTGTGGGTGCTTGTGGGTGTTTGAAGGTACTTGTGGGTGGTTGTGGGTGTTTGCAGGTACTTGTGGGTGCTTGTGGGTGTTTGCAGGTACTTGTGGGTGCTTGTGGGTGCTTGTAGGTACTTGTGGGTGCTTGTAGGTACTTGTGGGTGCATGTAGGTACTTGTGGGTGCTTGTAGGTACTTGTGGGCGCTTATAGGTACTTATGGGTGCTTGTAGGTACTTGTGGGTGCATGTAGGTACTTGTGGGTGCATGTAGGTACTTTTGGGTGCATGTAGGTACTTGTGGGTGCATGTAGGTACTTTTGGGTGCATGTAGGTACTTTTGGGTACTTGTGAGTGCTTGTAGGTACTTGTGGGTGCATGTAGGTACTTGTGGGTGCATGTAGGTACTTTTGGGTACTTGTGAGTGCTTGTAGGTTCTTGTGAGTGCTTGTAGGTGCTTGTGGGTACTTGTGAGTGCTTGTGGGTACTTGTGGGTGCTTGTAGGTACTTGTGGGTGCTTGTTTGTACTTGTGGGTACTTGTGAGTGCTTGTGGGTACTTGTGGGTGCTTGTAGGTGCTTGTAGGTACTTGTGGGTGCTTGTAGGTACTTGTGGGTGCATGTAGGTACTTGTGGATTCATGTAGGTACTTGTGGGTACTTGTGAGTGCTTGTAGGTGCTTGTGGGCACTTGTGAGTGCTTGTAGGTACTTGTGGGTGCTTGTAGGTACTTGTGGGTGCTTGTAGGTACTTGTGGGTGCTTGTAGGTACTTGTGCGTGCTTGTAGGTGCTTGTGGGTCTTTGTAGGTGCTTGTGCGTGCTTTTAGGTGCTTGTGGGTGTTTGTAGGTGCTTGTGGGTGTTTGTAGGTGCTTGTGGGTGTTTGTAGGTACTTGTGAGTGCTTGTAGGTACTTGTGGGTGTTTGTAAGTACTTTTAGGTACTCGTAGGTTCTTGTAGGTACTTGTGGGTGTTTGTAAGTACTTGTAGGTACTCGTAGGTACTCGTAGGTACTTGTAGGTACTTGTAGGTACTTGTGGGTGTTTGTAAGTACTTGTAGGTACTCGTAGGTACTTGTAGGTACTTGTAGGTACTTGTGGGTGTTTGTAAGTACTTGTAGGTACTCGTAGGTACTCGTAGGTACTTGTGGGTGCTTGTAGGTACTTGTGGGTGCTTGTAAGTACTTGTGGGTGCTTGTAGGTACTTGTGGGTGCTTGTAGGTACTTGTGGGTTCATGTAGATACTCGTAGGTACTTGTAGGTACTCGTAGGTACTTGTAGGTACTTGTGGGTGTTTGTAAGTACTTGTAGGTACTCGTAGGTACTCGTAGGTACTTGTAGGTACTTGTAGGTACTTGTGGGTGTTTGTAAGTACTTGTAGCTACTCGTAGGTACTCGTAGGTACTTGTGGGTGCTTGTAGGT
Organism: Phalangium opilio; assembly: GCF_054372755.1. Classification (NCBI taxonomy): domain Eukaryota; kingdom Metazoa; phylum Arthropoda; class Arachnida; order Opiliones; family Phalangiidae; genus Phalangium; species Phalangium opilio. The sequence goes on from NW_028324255.1 coordinate 8,417,901, forward strand.
ACTTGTGGGTGCTTGTAGGTACTTGTGGGTTCATGTAGGTACTTGTGGGTGTTTGTAAGTACTTGTAGGTACTCGTAGGTACTTGTAGGTACTCGTAGGTACTTGCGGGTTCTTGCCCCGAGTACTTGTGGGTGCTTGCTCCGGGTACTTGTGGGTGCTTGCCCCGGGTACTTGTGGGTGCTTGCCCCGGGTACTTGTGGGGCTTGCCCCGGGTACTTGTGGGGGCTTGCCCCGGGTACTTGTGAGTGCTTGCTCCGAGTACTTGTAGGTACTTGTGGGTGCTTGTAGGTGCTTGTGGGTGCTTGCGGGTACTTGTGGGTGCTTGTAGGTACTTGTGGGTACTTGTGGGTGCTTGTAGGTACTTGTGGGTGCTTGTAGGTACTTGTGGGTGCTTGTAGGTACTTCTGGGTGCTTGTAGGTACTTCTGGGTACTTGTGGGTGCTTGTAGGTAGTTCTGGGTGCTTGTAGGTATTGTGGGTGCTTGTAGGTATTGTGGGTGCTTGTAGGTATTGTGGGTGCTTGTAGGTATTGTGGGTATTTGTAGGTATTTGTAGGTACTTGTGGGTGCTTGTAGGTACTTGTGGGTGCTTGTAGGTACTTGTGGGTGCTTGTAGGTACTTGTGGGTGCTTGTAGGTACTTGTGGGTGCTTGTAGGTACTTGTGGGTACTTGTGGGTGCTTGTAGGTACTTTTGGGTAGATGCTTTGCCCGGGTGCTTGTGGGTACTTTTGGGTAGATGCTTTGCCCGGGTGCTTGTAGGTGCTTGTGGGTAGGTGGAATTTTTAGGGGGGCGCCTCGCGTTTCAATAAATGATTGTAAATAATGTATTATTCTAATTACAATAAGAATACAAACTTTTAATGATTTACGTTTTATTTTTGAAGTATCATTATAAATAAATGTCTGATTGAGCTAAAGTTATGGTCCCCTTTATACAGGGTGTTTCTGGAAAGTCTGGCACAAATTAACAGGCATGTTCCTTGGGTCAAAAGGAGTCCGAAAGGTCCTATGACGTTTTATGGTAAAGCGCTTCGTTGCGACGTTATGGGCTCTCAAAAGTAGGCCGAAAAACAAGGGGATTTTGCAGAATTATAGCACTAGTATTGTGGTTTTGACCCAATTGTTTTCGATTATTGAGCATAAGGCAATGATCGAAATAAGTTCAAAACTATTGGAAGACCGTGAACGTGTTAAACGGCCAAAAGCGTTAATCCCTTTGTTTTTATTAATGATTGTAATTAAAGGTAAGGAAAGTAGCTCAGATATCGGTTACTTGTTTGTTCAGATAGACTGGTAACTGACCATTCTTTTATTCTTTTTTTCAATAAGACACATTACTTTTACAATAATTCGAATGAACCCCTTAAATTTTACAATAAATGGAATCGATTCCAATTACAATAATTCGAATCGAACCCAATTACATTGTTCTACAAAAATTGTTCAAAATGGGCACCATCAACGTTTAAGCAAACTTGCGCGCGTCGTTTGAAAGATTCACGAACACGTTCGAAGATTCCTGGCGTGTTACGGATGCTATCACATCCATCAATTATCCTTTGTCGTAAGTCTTCGACATCGCGAACTTCACTTCGGTATACCAAGTCCTTGAGATGGCACCAAAGAAAAAAATCGCATGGGTTGAGATCGGGAGATCTTGCTGGCCACGCAACAGTTCCGCCTCGACCTATCCACCTCCGGGGAAACGCGACATCAAGATATGCTCTAACTTGAAGACTAAATTGGGGCGATGCGCCATCTTGCATGAACCACATTATTTGTCGCAGTCGTAACGGTACGTCTTCTAAAAGCTCCGGTAAATTGTCACGCAGAAAGGACAAGTACGCCTCCCCATTTAGCCTCGGTTGCAAAAAGTTAGGCCCAATAGACCAGGAAAAAAATACCCCTGGAAGTTTTGTTTTCCCTCAGTAGTACTGGATTTGAGGTCGAGAGGGGAGGTATAAGGGGTGTAAAACTTAATTCAGTTCAGTTCAGTTTAAAAAATGATGCTTACTCCTAGAAAAGTGAGCATTCGTCTGCTCTAATGGAGCTTTTAGAAAGCCGAGGCTTACGTGTAGAAATCCAAGTTACAAACAACTTTCATTAAATTAACCGCTTTAAATTGATTTTATAAATAATGAATAAGTTAAATATGAAAGGAGGTTCAGTATGTTGCGTAAAGAACTGTACTAATAACAGCCGCGGTCATCGTTCTTTACTGGAAAAAAAATGTTTTCATAAGCTACCTAAAGATCCCATTTTAAGAAACGAATGGATTTCAAGAATTCAGAGTAGTTATGAAGATGATGATGTTGTAGCTAAACCTCAAAGAAGAATTATTTGGCAACCAAAAAAGACAAGTGTCGTATGTGGTGTGCACTTCAATTCAAGTGGAATCAAGCAAAGAGATGACATTTTACCAGTCTACCTAGGGAACCGTTATTACCCTTCAAATGTGCAACTATCAGCTACGAAACTTGATGATGACCCAGAAGGTTTAATCCAGAATATTGGTTCTGAAGTGGAGATAAGACAAGCCGTTGTTGAAGAATGTGCAATTAAGCTTTCAAACAAAGACGAGCTTTTAAAGATTAGTAACTTTGGTATGTTAATATTCATTATTTTTATCTTGAATGTTTGCTCATTAAAGCTTTTTCCCAGATCATGTATATTTTCTTCCTGAGGACCCCCGTCAAGTGAAAGAACAGCTCACATCAGCGCTGTCTCATATAAAAGAGTTAGAGCAAAAAGTTTCACGTCTGCAAACGTTTTTGGAAAATTCCAAGAAAGAGAATATTTCTCTTCGTGTTACGATTAGGCGATTGCAACAAGAATCACAGAAAAATTCCACAGGCAATTTTTCTTTCACTACAATTTCGAAAGATTGTAAGCAATTGAAGTACTACACTGGCTTTGCATCTACTGAAGAATATAACACACTTTATGCCCAAATTGAACCTGAATTGGCAAACTTACGATTATACAACAATGGGGTTGGATATGAGAGGAAAGTTAAACGACCATGCAGTAGTGAGTCAACCAAAGGCCGCCCAATGTCCCTTGATTTCAAAAACCAGCTATTTTTAACATTATGCAAGATTCGAGTAGGGCTACCAAATAAAGATTTGGCCTATCGGTTTGGGATATCAAAAACTACTGTTAACAACTATTTTACGACGTGGTTGGATATGTTATATAAAAAGCTGACGCGCATCCCTATTTGGCCATCAAGGAAAGTGGTAGACGATTACATGCCCATTGAATTTAAGGAAAAATTTCCAAGTACAAGAGTCATAATCGACTGCACGGAATTTTTTATTGAGACGCCGAGTAGTTATGCTGTACAGAGTGACACATATTCAAATTACAAGCGACATAATACAGCTAAAGGTTTGATTGGAATAACTCCAAATGGGTTCATATTAGGGATGCAACGATGCATCGGCCAAGAATCGGCTTCGGGCAGAATCGGCCACTTGGCCGAATAATCGAATCGGCCGATTTTTCTAAGGTAATCGGCCGATTTTTTTCGGCCGACTCTTTTTGGTTAGATCTAATCTTTTGAGCTAGTATAAAGGAACTAACAAGTTTGCCATTTAACAAATAACGTAATTTAACCAAATTCTCCGTCAGCCCCCCCTTTCAAAAACGTTACCAGTACCAGTTGCTCTCTAAGAGCGTTTCGCACATGCGCAATCGGCGCAACCGAGAGAGAAAAAAATCACGGTAACAACGCTGAATGCTGATCTCTCTAGTCTAGGGTAAGCCTTTAACCGTATTTTCGGGTTTACCCTTTTTGAATTTCCTTCTCAACGGATCACGTGACGTCTTACTCCTCGGTTGTGCGCCGAGGTAGGTGCGCGGGAGAGCCATGGTGCCCGACCGTTATGGTTTGCCTTCCCCTTCTATTTTTGACTCTCCTTTCGATTTGTGCTCACTGCTACTTCCCACCAAAGAGAATATACCAAGAGGACTGGTAACTTTGTAAATAGGGACCGGGACTGATTTTGACATTTTTGAGAAACAAGTTCCGGTTGTTCACGTGACCGTGTCGTTTACTTGAAAATTACCTTGTGTACGTCAATGGTCAAACCAGAGATCACGGATGTGTATTGTAGAAGGATTAGAGACTAGGCCTCAAGGGCCTAGACATAAGCGTACTAGTGTTCCGCGCACAATTTTCGCGCATACCGAGCCTATGTAAACAATCTCTGACGTCATATCGCCATTCTCCTAGAGAACGCGTGTTTTAAACAAGGTGCCACTAAATCTTTCCAGGCTTAATCCTTTGAATATTTTCCATAATATAGTTAACATAAATAGAAATAATAGTAAAAATATAAATTTAAATAAGATTTGCAAACGCTTGAGAAACTCCCTTTACTAGGACCCCGATACACAAAAGACCGAGGCTTAAGCTTCCTGAACGTCCGTAGCTCGCGGCCATCTTTCTTGTTTACATGGGCTCGTCTAGGTTTGGAGGGAGGGTCAAAACTCATACCCCCTTTTTATGGACAAATAAGGTCTAGCTTTTTTTAGTAGAGGGGAAGCTACGAGTCTCTACTCCTTCTACAATACACATCCGTGCAGAGATCAACCCTTTGCCACCACCAAAAATAAGCCGACATAATTTAACCAATAAAAGGCGTCGCGGCTTAGCCACTTAACAAAAACCGGATCTAGTTACTCCAAAACCGTGGCCGGGCTTTTCAAAACCCCTGTGGAAGGCTAGACTTTTTGCTCCTTTTGGTATATCCTCTTTGTTCCCACCCGTTTCACAAACAATGTCGCTCTATCACAGTCTGGATTTTATTATTGTCAGCTATCCCTCTAATGTGTTTGGTGGCATTGTCTCTAGCGTGTATTCCTGCAGTCCCTTGTTTACTTAAAGTAATAATACTTGAAGTCTTGAATGGTACTTGTTGTTTTTAAAAGGCTGAGAAAGGAAAGGGGTTTTTTAGGAAATGAAACTTAAAACTCACGCTTAAAATTCTTTTTTCCTATCCGGAATGCAAAGAAAGAACTAATCAAAAACAAGTTGTAGCAGAAAGAATGAACAAAATGTGTGTTGAACTAAATGAACTAGTATCTCGGAAACCAAACTAGATAGATTATTGTCCTTAGATATTTTTGACAAGTAGCACTCCTATACTAACGCCTAAAACGTATAACCTTGAGGCTTCGGCCGATTAATCGGCCGAAGCCGATTTTTTACAGACCGATGCATCGAATCGGCCGATTCCGAAAAATTACGAATCGTTGCATCCCTAGTTCATATCATTTGTCTCAACTTTGGCTCCAGGTAGGATGTCTGACTCTGAGTTGACTATAGAAAGTGGTTTGCTAGCCTTATTAGAGCCAAATGACTCGGTCATGGCAGACCGTGGATTTCTAGTAGCAGACGTCTTGAAGACAAAAGGAGTAGGACTAAATATACCTCCTTTCCTTGGAGGAAAACCTCAGCTATCTCTTGCAGATGAACAAATTACCAGAGAAATTGCAGCAGTTAGAATTCACGTTGAACGTGTTATTAAAGAATTGAAAGACTTTCGTATATTGAAATTTACTTTCCCAAATTCAATGAGTGCCAGTCTTGACAAAATTTGGAAAGTATCCTGTTATTTAGTTAATTTAATTTCTGAGCCACTTCTCGACGTGACAAGGAAAAGAAAGGATAAATAAGAACGTTCTTTTTATTGGTTTACACTTTTTGGTATAACAAAATAAAAATTCAAATTTGGTATTCATTGACTTTGAACCCAAGTCTTACACTCACTGAAAACAATGACTTAACAATATCACAAGTTTAGGGACTTAACAATATCACAAGTCTAGGGACTTAACAATATCACAAGTCTAGGGACTTAACAATATCACAAGTCTAGGGAGTTAAAAATATCACAAGTCTAGGGACTTAATAAAATGACTGAAGAAAAAAGTGTAAAGTTTAGGTAACATTACTTCAAAAAATAGTTTCGAGTCAAATGAGATTCTTTCACAATAACCATCTTTCCCAGTATCTACATACAAATCACAGAAAGAAAGCCCTGAAACTCCTAATTGACCCTGTATTTGGTAATAATAATCATGTGTTCGGTTTAACATAATTTTGCCAGTCTTATCTTTCTTAAGACATGTTTTTAAATTATGGGTAAAGGTATCTTCTATTGTTAAGCCCAATTCTTTAGATTTTGACATGGTTTTAATCTCTAAAAGTCCATATTTATCTTCATTTTCATCAAAAATGAGACGGTCAGGAGATGCACCAACAATAGGAAATCCAGGATTTATAATAAAACCCACTTCATACACATGAACTTTAGCTTTTAAAGCGCAGTATTTTAATACTGCCTTTGGTTCGTTTCTTGAACCCTCCTTTACATATTTTAGGTGTGATAGAGAAGTTCCTCCTTTAACACTTTTTACAAATTGCGATGTTACTTCCTTCCTCCGTTTCACAATTTTCCCAAAATTGGATGCCGTTAAACGTTTCAGTCGTTCAGATTCCCATAGCTGGCACTGAGATTGACCACGGGTAGCTTTTTCAATACTTCTTGCTTCTTCTAAAGTCACTTGGCATGATTGAGGAGTCACACAATTACCCACGTTAAATGCTACTTCGTTAAGTGGCAAATCCAGTCTGGGAAATGCTTGTTCTGTTGTTTGAATTTCTGGTTGCGTTTCAACACCATAATTAATACCCGGCCCTTCTACAGCTTTATAATTTTCTTCTTCCATTATTCTGACCCACATAGAGCGGATTCCCATGTCTTTTAATGTGTTTGAGAAGGTCTTTATGGTCACATCTTCTGTTGGCATGGACGAGGTGCTCTCATCAAAAGATGAATAAGCAGAAACACAAACCTTTCTTTGCCTCTGAGATATTGGTTTCCGGTGGTTTTCAATGTTATATTTTTTAAAGTTTAATGAACTGAAATGGGATGTATTTAGGTTTTTATTTATTGATTTGAAATGTCCCCATTTTTGGGGTCTTTCTGTGGGTGACAAATCTTCAGGAACGAAGACCCTATTTTCCATTGTGCAGTCTAATATGAACCACAGAACGGCAGCCACATGGCAACAAACCCCACCTTGCCCACAACGGCATTCACAAAATCCTTGCTCTACACCTCCACTATTGCTATTTAAAGCCACGTAACAGTTGTACTTTTCATTTACTTTGTAGGATGCTCCTACTTTAGCTTTGATGTAAACAAGAGATTGACTAGCTTGATTAGAGAGGAACACATTGTTGACTCTATTTGACTTGAACATGGTATATCCCTTTTTGTTATGTTTATTGCTCTTGGCATGATGGTCAGTTATGGTACTACTTGAAAAACATTTTGGAATATCTTTCAGTTGTTTCGTCCAATTTCCCTTGGGGAGTTTTTGTGTTATCAAATTTTCCGGTTTAAGAGGCTTTAAAGGTTTTCTACAATATAATATGTCAAAAATGGTTAATTTGTACATACTTAGGTTTGCCAACGGATGATTTACGCTCTAATTTTTAACCACATACCTTATTTTAGACGGCTCCATTAATTTGATGGTTGGCTTATGCATAAACCTAACACGTCGGCTAAATTCAAAGTTGTTAATTTGTTAACCCTTAGTCATACCTAACGTTTTGAAGCAGACGAACCGTGAATATAATGACAGGAATAGAAATAAGCGTACTAAATAAATACTAATAATTTCGACCAATCAAAATAGTCCACACTTTCTGGACCCTGCGGAAGTAGTGTATTACAGAAAAACCAACTTGTAGGGGATTTTTTTTCTTGGTCTATTAAATGATCTGCTACAATTCCGCACCAGACGTTCAAACTAAACTGAACTTGATGTTTCATGACAGAGGTCGCGTGCGGGTTTTGTTGCTTCCACTCGTGATAGTTATGCAAATTAAGTATCCCGTCACGCGAGAAATTGGCCTCGTTGGAAAATAGCAAAGTACGCGGAAAGTCTAAGTCATTTACCCGTGCCACAAACCACTGGCAGAAATCGACCCGTCTCGGATAATCAGCTTCGTTTAAAGCTTGTACCTTTTGCAAATGGTATGGGTGTAACTGATATCCTCGAAGGATTTTCCAGACGATTACATGGTTAACGCACAATTGCCGCCCGACGTTCCTGGTACTGGTTGTTGGTCATCTTCGAAAATTGTCAAAACGGTGTCCTCTACATCCTCGGGAACAATCGCCGCACGAGGTTCAGGTCCCGACGGTTGAAGTTTCCCGGTTTCTCTCAACCGTCTGTCGACTGCCGTAAATGTTTGTCGATTGGGAACTTGTCGTTGAGGAAAGTGCTCCTGGTACAAGCGCCGAGCTTCCACCGCATTTCCCCGAGCCAGTCCATACATAAGATGGATATCTGAGTACTTTGCATTCGTGAAGTAGACCATGATTAGTTCCAGATAAGCTTCCAAATGTGCACGTACTTCATGAAGCACGTTAAGGTAGACACATTTAAGCCGTCTGTAAAAAACCTTCAACTTCTGACGTTGAAAGATACCCTAATGTTTAGACCAACACAGCATAATTGGTTTTTAACGGAGGTGGATAGGTCGAGGCGGAACTGATGCTAAGCCAGCAAGATCTCCCGATCTCAACCCATGCTATTTTTTTCTCTGAGGCCATCTCAAGGACTTGGTATACCGAAGTGAAATTCGCGATGTCGAAGACTTACGACAAAGGATAATTGATGGATGTGATAGCATCCGTAACACGCCAGGAATCTTCGAACGTGTTCGTGAATCTTTCAAACGACGCGCGCAAGTTTTCTTAAACGTTGATGGTGTCCATTTTGAATAATTTTTGTAGAACAATATAGTTGGGGTTCATTCGAATTATTGTAAAAGTAATGGGGTTCGATTCGAATTATTGTAAAAGTAATGGGGTTCGATTCGAATTATTGTAAAAGTAATGGGGTTCGATTCGAATTAATGTAAATGTAATGGGGTTCGATTCGAATTATTGTAAATGTAATGGGGTTCGATTTGAATTATTGTAAATGTAATGGGGTTCGATTCGAATTATTGTAAATGTAATGGGGTTCGATTCGAATTATTGTAAATGTAATGGGTTCGATTCGAATTATTGTAAAATTAATGGAATCGATTCGATTTATTGTAAAATTAATGGAATCGATTCGATTTATTGTAAAATTTAAGGGGTTCATTCGATTTATTGTAAAATTTAAGGGGTTCATTCGAATTATTGTAAAATTTAAGGGGTTCGTTCGAATTATTGTAAAATTTAAGGTGTTCATTCGAATTATTGTAAAATTTAAGGTGTTCATTCGAATTATTGTAAAATTTAAGGTGTTCATTCGAATTATTGTAAAAGTAATGTGTCTAATTGAAAAAAAGAATAAAAGACTGGTCAGTTACCAGTACATCTGAACAAACAAGTAACCGATATCTGAGCTACTTTCCTTACCTTTAATTACAATCATTAATAAAAACCAAGGGATTAACGCTTTTGGCCGTTTAACACGTTCACGGTCTTCCACTAGGTTTGAACTTATTTCGATCATTGCCTTATGCTCAAAAATTGAAAACAATTGGGTCAAAACCACAATACTAGTGCTATAATTCTGCAAAATCCCCTTGTTTTTCGGCCTACTTTTGAGAGCCCATAACGTCGCAACGAAGCGCTTTACCCTAAAACGTCATAGGACCTTTCGGACTCCTTTTGACCCAAGGAACATGCCTGTTAATTTGTGCCAGACTTTCCAGAAACACCCTGTATATGTTTCTGCTTAGTGCAGATTTTGAAAATGTAAAACAATTTCTTAACATTCTTAATTAAAATGAAGACTGAAGGAACAGATATTAATCAAAAATGTCTTGATTAGAATCAAGACCTAAAAAGTATCGATAAGACTGAGGTTATCACTTGTCTGAATGATCAGATATTAATTTTTCTTTTTAATTGAAACTTAAATGCATGCTTAAGAAAAAACAACGTTCCATTACAGTTTTCCGTTGAAATAAATTATTTTACTGGTAATCAATTTCAAAAATTTACTTATCTCGGCTTTTCGACCACAATTCCATTCCCCGAAAACATTTTATCATTACATTAATTACTTTTGGGAGATAACGTGTCAAAATAGCCTATAAAAGAAGAAAAAACTGTAATAGCGGTCTGTTTAGCCATGATAACAACCTTTTAAAAGTTGCAAGCACTATATAACCCTTTCGAGACTAACTGGACTTGAGCAAACTATAGCTTAACCTGCTACTAGTACGACCAGAGAGAATTGATGTAATCTGGAGTTGAAATTTCATCATGTGCGACCTGCGGCCCTGAAACTCTCCCATAGTCCCAATGTGTGTAGAACATAATTTTTTCGCTGTTATCTGCCAAAATCAATCTTTCTAGATAGTGCCGCCTGCTCACTTGAATTTTTCATGATATAATAAGGTTTGAATGAACAAAATTCTAGATTACTATTTTCACTACTATGTCCCTCTGCTAACTTGAAGCAAACTTTCCTCTCTTTCTGCAGCTCATTACCGGTGCCATTCCCTTGACTTTCTGTTCGTTATAACTACTATCATGAATTTATTTATTTCAAAACAAAATATAAAAAAAATGGAACCTTTTTCCTTTTGTGCTACTTAGAATTTTCAAATGTATATAATGTTGTGCCGTGCCATATCAAATAGTCTCTGACCATTGTTAGAAACTAGAAATAGAAATTGGGCAGTAACACTGATCATGCCCTGAACTATGAGAAAGAACAATACGACGGTTGACTAAAGTACACTTGATATTACATCATTTTGCAAAACCGCGAGTAAAAATCTTACTGTCCCTATTCAATTTGGCGCCATTGGTTTTAGAATAATTAAAATGTTCCACTGCGAAGCGTGCCGGTCACAAATGGGGATGTAACGTCTTTAGGAACCTTTTAAAACGCAAAACTATGCACGTACTCTCCCAAAAGTAATTAATGTAATGATAAAATGTTTTCGGGGAATGGAATTGTGGTCGAAAAGCCGAGATAAGTAAATTTTTGAAATTGATTACCAGTAAAATAATTTATTTCAACGGAAAACGGTAATGGAACGTTGTTTTTTCTTAAGCATGCATTTAAGTTTCAATTAAAAAGAAAAATTAATATCTGATCATTCAGACAAGTGATAACCTCAGTCTTATCGATACTTTTTAGGTCTTGATTCTAATCAAGACATTTTTGATTAATAGGAGATGAAGGGAGCTCTAGACCACTGTATAGTAGCTTTTCACCCACCGTCACTATCACTGGGGGTGGGGAAGCGGCGCATATTTGAGAAGACCTTTGTAAACATAATTCTGATTTTTCATGTTTAATTGTTTATTATCCTTTTTTCTCTTAACTCTCGGTTACGTTGTAGAGTAAGGATGATAGAGATTTGTCAAAATTGTTACAGGTAATGTCCAAAACCCCACATTTTTGCGCTATTTTGGCAAAGGCTTAGCTTCCATGTATAATAATGGTATGGCCATATTTTAGCTAATGGCCCTAATCTAAGCTTTAACATATTTTTAATTGTAATTAAACATAGTAAAACTATTACTTTGAACACCAAAATTACACTGAAACTATTTACCTTCCTTTATAACTTTCAAAGCATCCCCGTATCGAAATGAGCTAAATTAATTTGGCGAAAATGCAGAATAGTATGAAAACTACTTTTAGGAGTAAATCTACTGTACCTCCGAGCGAGAGGAAAGTCGCGGGAGTAATTTAGTTTTTTCGCTCGTGTTTTTGCAAACGCCTGTAGAGGGAGCAGTGATCGGAGCGGCCCCGAAAACTAATACTTTTAAAAATTAATTAAAAATAGTTAAGTTATTAAAACTATCAATATCTATATATTTTTGAAAACGTAATTTTAGGTTCTATCTGATTTAAAAAAATGAAAGCTTTTCATTAGTAGTCAATAGATCGATTCTATCCTTTTTAGCTTTGATATTGACATCGGTTAATTTACGATATCGGCTAACGATCCTAGTCTGTTTATAACATTAAATCGGAACTTCAAGTGTCACTAAACAGTATATAACTTCAAAATCGAGAGTTAGGAACTTTAAAACAATCTCAACAGGATATCATCATTATATGTGATAATGTAATAAGATAATGTGACGAAGCGGCTCAGTGAACGTTGGGCAATGGTCTCAGAGTTTTGCTTGCAATGGTGAAGATAAAACTCCTCACTTGACGCAATCTTCTAAGGAGCTATTAGTAAAATAATATATTACGAACAAAAATGGTCTCACTTAGACCACAAAAATTATACTTAGCTTGAAAAATTAATATTTTAATCAAAGTAGAAAATTCAGTTAAGCAAAGGCTTAGAGCATTGACGTCGGCAATGAAAATACGAGATTCCCGACGGTACATAAGACTCCCGGTCTCCACTCTCCCGTCAAAACTCAAAGCCGAAAGCTCGCGCAGCTAAAATTCCTCTAAGTAGTAAATAAAGAACACGTGACGCAATCTTCTAAGGAGCTATTAGTAAAATAATATATTACGAACAAAAATGGTCTCACTTAGACGGGTCCTAAGACCATTAACAACGAATTTTAAAATCATTCGGAAGTATTTCCTGAAGGTTTCACTATGCAGATTGGTCTTATAATTAGTAGAAGAATCGATAAAAATCACTTAATTTTCTACTTCACCCTCCCTTTAATGGGATCTTAATTGTGTATAAATTTATTCATTTAATCTTAAATTGAGTGTAACTTAAGTGAGTTAATCTTAAGTTTTGTTACTCTAATATCGGTACCGATACTAAGACAGTGTTAACGGATGAGTTAATCTTCAACTTGATTAGATTTTAATGAGTTAATCTTCAACTTGATTAGATTTTAATGAGTTAATCTTCAACTTGATTAGATTTTGATGAGTTAATCTTCAACTTGATTAGATTTTGATGAGTTAATCTTCAACTTGATTAGATTTTGATGAGTTAATCTTCAACTTGATTAGATTTTGATGAGTTAATCTTCAACTTGATAAGATTTTGATGAGTTAATCTTCAACTTGATAAGATTTTGATCAGTTAATCTTCAACTTGATTAGATTTTGATGAGTTAATCTTCAACTTGATTAGATTTTGATCAGTTAATCTTCAACTTGATTAGATTTTGATCAGTTAATCTTCAACTTGATTAGATTTTGATCAGTTAATCTTCAACTTGATTTGACTGTTATCAATTAATCTTCAACTTGATTTGACTGTTATCATTTAATCTTTAACTTGATTTGACTGTTATCAATTAATCTTTAACTTGATTTGACTGTTATCAATTAATCTTCAACTTGATTTGACTGTTATCAATTAATCTTCAACTTGATTTGACTGTTATCAATTAATCTTCAACTTGATTTGACTGTTATCAATTAATCTTCAACTTGATTTGACTGTTATCAATTAATCTTCAACTTGATTTGACTGTTATCAATTAATCTTCAACTTGATTTGACTGTTATCAATTAATCTTCAACTTGATTTGACTGTTATCAATTAATCTTCAACTTGATTTGACTGTTATCAATTAATCTTCAACTTGATTTGACTGTTATCAATTAATCATCAACTTGATTTGACTGTTATCAATTAATCTTCAACTTGATTTGACTGTTATCAGTTAATCTTCAAATTGATTTGACTGTTATCAATTAATCTTCAAATTGATTATTCTCAAGTTTACGAGTTTGTCTTCTTAACTTTTCAGTCAAGGGTGCATTAGGCCTACTTGATAACGAGTTTAAAAACAATTTGGTTAATTGCCTTGTAAAAATTTGAAACAGTCGCCATAGCAGAGGATGTAATATAATTAGGGAATCACGCTGGAGCAGTTTCAGTCAAATTCACGGTTCACAAAAAAGCATTCATCGTTTGGTGGCGCTGCCAGGAATGATACTACAAAGGAAAAGTTGCAACTGTTTTCCCCTAAGATCTGGCAGATTCAAAGGTTAATAGGCCGTTTTAAGGCTTGCTAATTAGATATTAAAGAGCTCTTTGACTTCATAGATAATAAGTGAAGTTTGCCATCCACTCCGTAATATTATTTGTGTTCTAAATTTATCAATCATGGATCAAGTGTCTCTCAAGATTTGTCAGTATTGTGCATATTATACTAAATCTGATGAAGCTCTTTTGAAGCATATTGTGCGTTATCATAAACACTCGGCCACCTTTACCTTCACTTGTAACTTTTGTGGGGCAGTTTTCAAAAATGCGAGTTCATATCGTAGTCATAAATTTAGAAAACATCCTGAACGTGATGAGGATATACCAATTGCACCAGCTGGTGAATTTCAACCCGCATTTGAAGAGGTTGATAGAAATTTTACTATCGATCCCAGTAAACAGCAATTTATTGAAGCGTCATATGTATTGAAGTTAAAAGAGAAACATGGACTATCAGATGACTTGATTAATGACATCATGAATATGACGTCCGAGCTTATAACTACGTATAGTAACGAAATTATTTTAAATCATGCTGAAAAACAAGAACCTTTTAAAGGATTAGAAACTGCTTACAAAAGACAGAAATTTTTCATGTCTTCAATGAACTATGTAGCACCTTTACCAATCAAGATGGGAGATTATGATAAACCATCAGTCTCTCAACCCTCGGCGAATAAGAATAATGTTAAAACTGTATTTGGCTTTTACGTTCCGTTCCTGACTTCTGTCAAAAAACTATTATTAATGCCTGAAATAGAAGAAAGCATAGAGGAAGATTCCATTTTTGAATCGGCAAATTCTGAAATAATTTGTGACATATTTGATGGTGCGGTCATGAAAGCCAAAAGTTCCTCAAAAGAACCAACTGATCGGGAGATAAATTTGCTCTTCGCGTTATACTTAGATGATCTCGAACTTGCAAATCCAATTGGTGCCCACGCGAAAAAGCACAAAGTCACAGTTTTTTATTGGCAGTTGTTAAATGTTCCGCCATATTTACGATCCAAGTTAACTTCAATGCAACTGCTTGCAGTTGCTAAACACAAAGATGTTAAGTCATTTGGATTGAGCGCTTTACTGAAGAATTTCAACACAGATTTAAAGGAATTATTTACTGGTGTTAGCTGCAACGTAAATAGTGTCAAGAGAAAAGTGAAAGGGAAGTTAGCCTATGTCCTAGGAGATACTCTAGCTGCACAAGAAATTGGAGGTTTTAAAGAGGGTGTTGGAACTGCCTTTAAATTTTGTAGAACTTGCGAGATAACAAAGCCTGATATTAATCAGTCATTGGTATCTGAAACGTTTTCTCTTCGTGACAAGCAGGAACATAATGATAGGCTAGAGGCTTTAGAAAGCTGTTCGAAGAAAGCCAAAATTTATTGGTCTAAGCAGTATGGTGTTAATGGCAAAAGTCCACTTTCAGAAATGCCAGACTTAACTTTAACGCAAGACCTTTTACATGCTTTTTAGTTTTGGTGCTAATAAAAAGAAAATTAAATTGGCGAAAACTTTAGACGAAGCTTGTTCAGTAGAAATTGAGATGCCGCAAATAAGGTACGATAGTGCATTATTGGAACTTACAGCGTTGTTTGAAGCACCTGAGTTAGATATTCCAAAGGTACTAAAATTAAATCGATCAACGTATACAAAGAGAAGAAAATGGATGCTCCAGAATAAAGTGGATCATAATTCGATATTGGATAAATTTCCTCAATTTAGTGATGTTCGTTTTGTGAGTAAAATTTCATTAGTGGTAGGAAAATGATTTTTTCTTGAAATAATTATGTTCTTCCTTTTAGCTGGAAGCGGAACTCAACCTTATTCTGAAGGTAGAGGATTCCAAGAAGATATTTCTTGAAAATTTTAAAAAACTGAAGGAAATTTTGGGAAATGAAATTTTGAAAAATCATTGTGATGATCTGGAGGATGAAGACAATAGTCAATTGAATAAAGATCTGGAACTTGTGATGTTTTTAGAGCGTAGCCTTACTACTACTGGTCGAGTGAAAGGTTCCCAAAAAAATTGTGGACGCAAGAAATCGAAAAAAAATCAACCCTTTTCAATTGTAAATGTCACTCAAGTATGTTCTGTAGTTTTTTCCTAATGATATATTTTAAAAAGATTCCAATAGATGATTATACTTCCAGGACGAGTTTCCAGTTTCAAACTTAATCGACGCACCGCAATTGGTCATCGTTCAAAAAAATGGCGAAAAGCAAATATTTATCCTGTTTCAAGAACAGAAGTTGAAATGTACATTTCCATTAGTTTTGGGAGAGGCTATTTTCTCTCTGTTGGCGTATTACTACGTGTTCGATCTTTCTTATCCAGGAGTCCTAAGTCAAGTTCTTGGCTTTTACCAAGAATACGTATTAAATGACTACACCCCAAAGTCAGCATTTAAAAGGTCATACAAATATTTGAATTTTGTGGAAAAGTACTCTCTAAGTGACCTGCGTAAATAATGTTATCACTGATTGTCAATTTGCACAATCGAGCTTTTCGTGAATAAAAATTAAAAACAATAGTTTGATGAAGAATAAAAATAAATTGATGAAGCATAAAAAACTTTATGGAGCATAAAATATTTGATGGAGAATAAAAAAAATTTGATGGAGAATAAAAAAAATTTGATGGAGAATAAAAAAAATTTGATGGAGAATAAAAAAAATTTGATGGGGAATAAAAAAACAACTTGATGGAGAGTAAAAAAAAAATTGGATGGAGAATAAAAATAAAATTGATGGAGAATAAAAAAAATATGATGGAGAATAAAAATAAAATTAGATGGAGAATAAAAATAAAATTGATGGAGAATAAAAAAAATATGATGGAGAATAAAAATAAAATTGATGGAGAATAAAAAAAATATGATGGAGAATAAAAAAAAACTTGATGGAGAATAAAACTTTTTTTTGAAGAATAGAAACAATATTTAACTTATGGTTTTTCATTAACTTAGACCTAAATAAAGTAAACCTAAACGACTTATATGCAAATCACGTTTAAAACATTTTCGTCTACAAATCAAAACACGTTGGATAACTATTCACCTACCTACCTATACACGTTAAATATCTATTCACTAGATACCTAAACACGTTAAGAACCTATACGTGAGTAAAACTAAACACATTTAAAAGCTATACCCCAAGAAAAATAAACGTTGCAAACCTAAACTCCTTATAAGCAAATCACGTTTAAAACATTTTCGTCTACAAATCTAAACACGTTAAATAACTATTCACCTACCTACCTATATACGTTAAATAACTATTCACCTACCTACCTATATACGTTAAATAACTATTCACCTACCTACCTATACACGTTAATTAACTATTCACCTACCTACCTATACACGTTAAATAACTATTCACCTACCTACCTATACACGTTAAATATCTATTCACTAGTTACCTAAACACGTTAGGAACCTATACGTGAGTAAAACTAAATACATTTAAAAAATATACACCAAGAGAAATAAATGTTGCAAACCTAAACATGATACATCTAAACATGTGTAGTGGCTAAACACTTCGGGCCATAAGCATATTCAAAAGCTCTACATTTAACCGTAAACACGTTTAGGAATTTCACGTGTTTAAAATCGCGTTGCATTTTGATGTTTAGGAAAACGTTTAGATACGAAACATTGTTTTTTCTGTGTAGGCGGAAAAATTTAACCGTTTCTGTAGCTTCTTCACCAATTTCGTCCTCGATACCACTTGCAACGGTTGCACTTAGGACTTATGTTGCAAATTTGACACGCATTTTTCCATAAGATCCTAATTTGATGTGACTAAACTTCAGTTTTGGATACTTCCTTGGTATTCTTACACAATCTTTGAAATATAATCTTGAGACATGATCCCAAAGAATATGTTTCTTATTTCTTAAAAGTGCTCTTGTTTTACTATTCATTGCGCTACTTTCTACACAGTTTCTGGCAGTTTTCACTAATTAATGCCATAGTGAGGTATTGCCATTGCATTACCACTGCTGTCATGGCTTGCAAAATTTGACTTGAAAAAGGTTCGATTTGTGCTAGCCCCATCGCCTATGACGCCCAAGACTCTACAGTCCATAATTTCTAAACGTTCAATACATTCATTTACCAGGCAGTTTACTTCGCTGGCTTTGAGCCTAAAACATGGAAAATAGGCTAGGGTGAACTTCAGTTTTGATGTTATGCCTTTTACCATGATTTGAAAAATGTTTGAGGCTAGTTCTACTTTATTTTGCTTTTTTGGGTCGTTAACTTTAACCAAACTTTTTAATTCATTTAAGGTGTCACCAAGGTCACAAAAACCCACCAATTCTCCTGTAGTTCTTTTGTAAATGAGATCCTGCTTTACCTTCATTTCATCAATGATCAACATAACATATTTTGTGTGTTCTTCCTTAAAGCATCCCAGACTGTCCATTTCATTTTTTAGAAGTTCAAAAGCTTCTTCAGTAAATCCAGTTTTATTAGTGAGTGGTAAAGCATAGTTGAACAGAGTTTTGGAGCATGGCAATTGTAAGGCGTTAGTCCTTCTTAAAAATTCATAAGCACCAGGAGCTTTGCTTTGCATCAAAAGACACCATTTTATCACTTTGGGGTGCCACTTTCGCTGAGTCTTACACTTTGTTTTTAGACTTCTCATTTGATGTTGTTTGTAGAAATACTTTAGAAAAATCATCTTCTACATCCATATTAGTTTGAAGAATATCTTCTAGTATTTTACTATCATTTTTAGATAGAGAGTGACCTTGTAGGTTTATCAGTTTGGTGTATTTTTGTCTCAACGATTTGTTTTGCCTTGAATGATATTTCACCTTTCTGTCACTTTTATTTAATTTCTGTATTAATTCTTTCTTTGTTAGAACAGACTTTCTTTTGTTATTTTTTCCTCTGTTTTCTTTCCTCTGTTTGTAGACACGAAGGATATTTCTGTACCTTATGCACTCAACATATCTTGTTTTCACCTTGCCCATTTTTTCAATTAGACGTTGGCACTTGTTCGAATGATAGCCCTTGGTAATGTGACAATAAAAGCCCTTCCCAATTTCATCATTTAAGATAATAAAGTCATTCTTCGAGTTACCAGAACAGTTTTTCCAATTTCCCTGAACGTCAAGAGAGTCTAAAACATCCCTGACGCAGTATATTTGTGACTTTATAAGTTCCATAACTGGGTGTAAATGAATATCATTTCCCAGTACTCTAAAGAGTAGCAGAAAAGTTATTCTTTACCGTGTATGATATAACTACCGAATCATGCTCAATAATGGAAAATTTTGCAAATTCTTTATTGTAAAACGTAGTCCAATTGGAAGAAACAGCAATATTTTTGCAAAAAGAGTCCCAGTTCAGTGAACTTTTATCTAAAATCAGCTGTTCCGTAGAATTTCCTCCATGAATTTCATTCTCGCGATACTTAGGTGAAGCACAGTAATTATGATCCAGTTGTGTAGAGTTAGCAATATTTTTAAGATTGTTATCTACTACAATGTTGTTGTTGTCAAGATAATCACTCGGTTCAATGTCAATTACATCAGGAAGAGGTTCCATCTCATTAATGGAATCAGGGCAAGTTATAATTGCAAGACGATCATCAGTTTGGCAAATACCGTCATTAAAAACTTCCACAACAACATCGCTAATGCTTGAATGCTCAGTAGATATAATAATCACTTTTGGGGCTATAAATATTTTTTCATTACATTTCATAAGCACATTAATTATGAAATCATTACCTTCATTAGGGTCAATACAATCCATATAGTGCGGATTATCTGATTCTGGTCCATTCACAGATAACAATTTTCGCTTCCCATTCACCAACGTAACCTTTATAAACCAGTATATTATTCGTTTGTCTTTATTAATTTTAAAAACTTAATGTACTTTGCTTACCTGCCCTTTGAGCTTAATTGGGTTAGCATGCTCGCTAGAAGGTCCTATTCCATTCTGGAAATGCCTTGAACAGACAAATCTGGGATTTTTCTTGAGTGTAAACATGCTTTCATCCACCAAACCTTTAATGCCACAGGACTCAACCCAAATCTTCCACTTATCATATTGGTTATTAGGGTTAGGAAACCGATAAAATTTCATACCGGGACTTTCGACGTGGTGCTAGTACAAACACCGTAACTACATATTTTTTTAACAACCATATTTCAGATATAAAACTAATTTGGCGATATATTATTATAATAGTACATTGAGCATTATTTTAGAAATCTAGACAGCTAAACAATTACGGCCTCGGCTTCTGAATTTAGAACAAGACGATTTTTAAGCGATATCCGGAACCGGAAGTTCTGTACACCCTATAAGTTTCAATACAAGATTCAAGATTTATTGCAAAACATGTATGTAAAATACAACTCCTTTGGAGCGGGGCGGCTCACCACTGTATAGTGGGGGCGCTGTTTTAAGGAGAAAAATGATAATAGTGGGGAAAAATATATATATATATATAGAGACCGGTACAAGCTACAAAATTTTGGGCACCTGTAAGTTCAGTAACTTATTGGGAAATAAATATGTACAATAAAAAATGTGGATAATGTTATAAATGTTATAAATGCTGGCGGCGCCACGTGTCTTTAAGGCGTTTCCACCCGAACAAAATATGTTTCACCATAGCTAAGTGAGAGTGGTCCCCACCGAAGCCCAAAAGGGCGCTAATAGGCATGACGTCAAACGTATTGCGCCAACTCTGAATGTCGTTGTCTATGGCTGTACTTGGGCAAGCTAACAGTATATGGTATAGATCCTCCACCGCGAAGCCGCATAGTTTACAGTCTGGTGAAATGCCAAATAGGGCATTCTGTCTAGTACCGGTTAACAAAGACCCGCACCTCGCATCGAACAGCAGGCCGCCCGAGAAAGAACCATCGTAAAAAGGTTCACATTGGGGTTTTTCTTTAAGCCGATACATATGTAGACTTCGTTTACTATTGCCGCTTGATGGCTCCCGTGTCGCGAAAACAGCCGTAACTATTAGAGGCGGAAATTTCAATACGAGGATCTTATTGCGTAGCGAGTCCCGGGGGTTGTTAATGGTCCTAGCTTAGACCACAAAAATTATACTTAAATGTTCTAAAATTTTAATGAGAGGTGTGTTACAAACTATTATATTATATTAAAAAGAATTCAAACTTTTAGAGTGGATAATTATTTTTATAAAAATTAATTTCCAATGTCAATTGTAATGTGCTTTTGGTTGAAACACAAGGGTTCTTCTGAACTCTCCCAAAATAGGTGTGTTTTAGGCTTTAGGGACTATAATTTTGTTTAATTATAAGATTTTTAACCTAATGTCTAAGCAATACGTTTAATCTTGAAAAGAGGGTAAAAGTACTAAAATAATTTTTTTATAAAACTAATTAATCATGAACATTTTCAACCATTTTTGGATATAATCGATCGTAACACAGTTGTCATTAAATTTTCAGGGCTTATACTTAGCTTGAAAAATTGATATTTAAATCTAAGTAGGAGATTCAGTTAAGATTTGGTATTCGGCTCTAAAGCCTTAATAACAATGTTTAGTAAATAAATCATTAATACAGCTGGCATTATCTATCCATTATCCAAGTTATTTTATCTTCATCCATACTCGAAAATTATCCACATAACTCACATGCTAAATCGTATTTGTTTATAAATAATCGGTTATCCACCAATTTGTGGATAATGGATAGATAATGCCGAGCTCTAAACATTAATCACAATTTTTAGTAAATAATACAATTAATCGCAGTGTTTACAAAAATTATACTTAGCTTTAAAAATTGATATTGAAATCTAAGTAGGAAATTCAGTTAAGATTTGATAATTTTCGTTTTATTTGAATTTTGAACTAGTTTCTATATAGGAACTTAAATCAATTGGCCATTTGAATACACTTACCGACAATTGATTGAATCTGTTTATAACATTAAGTCGAAACTTCAAGTGTCACAAGACAGTAGATCACAAAAATTATACTTCGCTTAATAAATTAATATTTAAATCAAAGTAGAAAATTCAGTTTCATTGCCGTCGTCAGTCAGCACGGTTCCCGCGTACGCAATATAAGACTCCCGGTCTACCGTCTACCGTAAAATCTGGCGCGTTTAGACCAGTGATCTCTCCTTCGTTTATTATCAGTATCATAATTAATCTAAAAATACGAGGTTCCTACGTACATAATTTACGATACCCCTGATAACGCGCGCGGTCTCTAGAGCCGCGCCAATCTCACCTTAGTTTATTCTCAGTATCATCTTAAGCTTAAAATACGAGGTTACTAACCCGCACCCCGCGAGAAGCGCTCGGCATTCGAGGGATCAGGCAACTAGCGTAATACGCTTCCCATCGTACACCCTCAGAAAGACTTTATTAGTTATTACGGAGCGGCTTCTCCCTCGTCAAATTTTCCGTATGGTGTAAGATTTTTGCAAACGCCATCTAGATGTCGAGTGCAAAAATAATAAAGTAGACGGTTTTTGCGAAATCAACCAAGAAATATTTGAGTATTGGGGGTGTTTCTAACACGGATGTAAAATGCACTTTCCTTTAAACAGAAACAAGCCTTTGCACGGAGACCCTGCACAGACTTTGAATTCCAGATATTTTAGAAGCATGAACGTGTTAGCCAAATTTGAATCCCTCAATTTTAAAGTAAATGTCAAATGGGAGTGCGACTGGCAGGAAGAAAAAGCAAATAAACCCGAAATAATAGAGTTTTTAAAACGTACATAAGGCAAAAAATAGCGAAAAGATTGGGCCCCCGTGATGCATTCTTCGAAGGAAGAAGTTGCGCCACAAAACTCTATCATAAAACAGCAGGATCGGAGCGTGTTCATTACGTCGATTTCACAAGTTTATACCCTTTCATTAACAAAACCACCAAGATACCTATAGGCCATCCTGAAATAATATTTGACAACATTCCTGACACATCTTCGTTTGATGGACTTCTTAAATGTGACGTCTTACCGGCGCAAAACCTAATCCATCCTGTTTTGCCTGCTCGTATTAATGGAAAATTAACATCTCCATTATGATACACCTGCTGCAAAACCCAATTTCAAGACGATTGTGAACACACTCCTGAACAAAGAGAATTGAGAGGTACATGGGTAGTCGATAAGTTACGTCTTGCAGTAGAGAATGGCTACAAAATCACACGAATGTACGAGGCTTGGTCATACAAAGTGACGCAATACGACCCCGAAACAAAGCAAGGACGGTTATTTAAAGATTACGTTAATACCTTTTTAGAGTACAAAACCGAAGCCAGTGGCTTCCCGGCAGATTGTCAGACTCAAAGAATATAAAGAGAAAGTATCAAAAACTTCAAAGACGAATAGGGTGTTGAACTAGATATCACTAAAGTAGAGAAAAATGAGGGTCTTAGATGCCTTAGCAAACTTATGCTTAACTCTTTTTGGGGTAAATTCGGCCAAAAAACAAGACACACCTCTACATAACTAATCAAAGATGCCCACAAATTATACGGCTTAACATTAAATCCTGATATAGAGGTTAAAAGTCTATTAACAATTAACGAAAACACAGTACTAGTAAAATACGAACACATTCTCGAAAACGACATTGTGTTATACAACAGCTATGGCACGATTACATTTATTAAGGCACCTTGAATTAGTCGGTGACCTTTGTTTTCATTATGACACTGACAGTTTAGTGTACCTCTCGCCAGACGGCGCTCATTTGCTACCCGCAGGCGATTATTTGGGGCAACTAATAAATGAATTAGAATCCTATGGACCAGATGCTTATATTTGTGAATGGGGGAGTGCTGGACCAAAGAACTATTCTATGGACATTCTCGACCCTAAAACAGGCACTAAAACTAACATTATCAAAGTTAAAGGAATTTATTTAAACGCCTCTACTGAAAATTATATAAATTTTGCAACAATGAAGAACCTACTAGGCGTAAACAATGATGGTGAACCTCTACTGAACTCGGTTCAAGCCCCTATAGGCCCTCAAATCAGACGTCTTCCAGATCATACTCTGATCACTATCAATCAGACTAAAACATATCAGGTCGTAGTGGATAAAGTTAGAATATTTCCTGATTATAAAACTGACCCCTACGGTTATATCAAGTAGAATCATTGATTTTTTTCACCATGAGTTACTTGTATATATCTCGATAGCTGAATCAGTCTTTTAATTAGTATCTCGAGTATTATTTATAGTATTATTAACGTATTTTAACTATAATCGTGTATCACTTATGAAAAATTATATTTTTAGTCATCCCATAGGGAAGCTCCATTTTAATAACAACCTCAATAATCGTACCAAAACGCATCGTAACCATTATATTTCTTTATGAGTACTAAAGATACATGTTTATGTGCGAAATCCTCTCGTATTATATGCCTAGAAGTAAGCTTTTTTGGTGTAACAATTTGTATGTATTTTGCATTTTAGTCAATTAGTGTTGTATTCATTGCTTTACAATCAAATCGTATCAAAACCATTACAATTCTTTATGAATACTGAAGGCATATTTTTATGTCAACTATATGTGCGTAATACTCTCGTAATGCACTTATAAAAGTACGCTTTTTTGCAAAAGACTATATATTTTAGTCGATTAGTATTTGTATTTAATGGTTTGTATAAGTGTAATTTTTATTTTTTGATTATGTTTTTAGTAATATTTCGATAATTTTTATCCGTAATCGTATATCAGTATTTTAGCGTGTATAGCGCGTCTGAAAAAATATATTTTTTCGTCAATCCTGTGAACATTTTAGTTTAATAACTAGCCTAATATTTGTACTAAAATCGTATAATAACCATTGTAGATTTTTACGAGTACTGTAGGTTCGTGTTTATGTCAATACATTTGCTTAATCATCGTGAAAGGTAGTATTGCTATATTTTCTATGAAGGTACATGGGTATATATGTACTTAATAATCTCGCATGTAGTAATATTGCTCTATTTTCTATGAAGGTATATGTTAATATATGTGCTTAATCTTCTTGTACTATGATATTTTTGAAGTTGTATTAATTTTGCATTTTATTGAATTTGTTTGTTATCAAAACCATTGTAATTCGTATTTTCTAATGATGTTTTTTTAGTAATGATTTCGCATTTTAACTGTATATCAATATTTTAGCGCGTATGAAAAAATATATTGTTCAGTCAATCCTATGAGGATTTTTAGTTTAATAACTACCTAATTGTGCTTATTTGCCATGTATTCTATGTAACTCGTATTTTCTGATGTTTTATGAGTAATATTTTGCATTTTAACTCTTTATCAGCTACCCAATCGTATTGAAACTAATGTGAATCTAATTTTCTTGTGATGTTTTAGTAATATTTGTTCATTTTAACTAATTATTGGCTACCGAATAGTGTAAAAACTGCCGTATTTATTTTTTTTTTTTGATACTAAAATGTATTATCATTTTAACCCTGTAACTTGATAACCAATACAAAACAGGAGTACACCTGGAACCGCGTCATAGCTTAATTTTCAATAAACTACGTAAACCTTATCTCAATTAAAACTAGTTCTTTAGTATGACATAAGCATACATGGAGACATTAAAATCATACAGAGAACAACAATACAGGAGGGGTGTGTGTAGAAACGGTCTACTGAACCTATAGAATTACCAATAAATCATATCCTGAATGTACACAATAACCTAAAGATACACCTAATAATAACAATACAAAACATGGGTACACCTAGAACCGCGTCGTAACTTAATTTGTAAATGTATTTTACAATGTAGACCTTATCTCAATTAAAACTGGTTCCTTAATATAAGAATAACATCAGAAGTCCATTAAATTAGCCTTGGAAGTAACCAAAAGCGGGGTTTGGGACTCCCCTCTCTTGTGTAGCAATACTGAAGAGGGGTGACACACTCGCCACCTCGCGGTAATTTTTCTCAAATCTCCGGTTTAGGTGCGACTAGTACGCCAAAATTTGTACTATCGAGAGAGAAAAAACTATTGGCCGAAAACGCCCCCTTCCACTGTAAAACCGAGCCCTCTTTAGCATAGGAGATGGGATGAGGGTGTGAATTTTGGAACAGTCAAGGTCATTCAGTTTTTTATGACTCTTCATAAACCTATTGAAAAAAAAAACTATTTAAAGGGAGGGTGAAGTAGAAAATCAAGTGATTTTTTATCGACTCTTCTAATTACAAGAGCAGTCTGCATAGTCAAACATTCAGGAAATACTTCCCAATGATTTTAAAATTCGAATTAGGTTCAGATTTAAAGGATAATTTTAAATCAGGACGTCCGACCAATCGCGTACCCCCTGCATTTTTATTAACAAAATTCTCGTTGCACGTTCCATGTCGATTGAAATTTAGCACGAGATTTGATAAAATATGGGCGCGACGTGACATTCGTGGCGTGAGACATGGAGCGTGCCACGAGAATTTTGTTAATAAAAAGGCGAGGCATTACGCGATTGGTCGGAGGTTCCTCTTTAAAAATATCCTTAAATCTGAACCTAATTTGAATTTTAAGATCATTCGGAAGTATTCCCTGAATGTTTCACTATGCAGACTGGTCTTATCATTAGTAGAAGAATCGATAAAAAAATCACTTGATTTTCTACTTCACCCTCCCTTTAACAACCGTGGCCGTTCCTTTTTTTAATTTTTCATAAAGCAAACAATCTACCCTTTAAAGATCCAGCGTTCATGTGCTGAAGAAGTCACGCCCCGCTCAGTCAAGAAAGACTTCCTTGAGAGGAGCTCGAGATTATTAACAGTGTTAGGAAAGGGGGAAACATTTAACCCCCTATCCATGGAGTTAGGAGTTCTTATCCCAGCAAAGACGTACGCCATACCAGCTCTTGTAATTGTTCACTTCCTAGGATAATTTAATGGACTTCTGATAACATAAGCATACATGGAAACCTCAAAATCATACAGAGAATAGCATTACAGGATGGTGTAGAAAGGGTCTACTGAACCTATAAAATTACCAAGAAATCATCCCCTTAATGTTTCACAATGTTGAGTGACACTGAATGCCTTCAACACCAATAAATTACGTGGCGTCATACCAATACCAAAAAAATAAATTCAAAGTTCCCGCCAACACCATCACGTGACACGTGACGTTATCAATTCTTCCCAGCCCCCACCCCCTCAGCAATACGCCACTCCCCTCTGGTACGCCACCGCCTAAAGAGAAGACTGAAAAGGGGAAAGTAATGAAACCCCCCCCGGCCACACAGAGTACGCCTTTATACGCCAGTGAAACTGGCGTAAACTGGTGTCTTACTCTCTGAGAGGACTGTCGACTGAGCTGATACCGTAGAGGTTGAATTTCGGAACGGTGAGGGCAATTGTCACTCTACCATCAGTGTCAACATCAGCTTGGGTGACCAGGGCTGTCGTGCACCGGCTAGGACGCGGTCCCTGTCTCGGGATGGCCGACGGCCAATTGTAAATAATTAGCTTTAGATTTTTGATACGATACGAAATCTCAACTGTCTTTATGAGCAGTGACATTATTTATTATATATAAAAAAAAGAATTTTTCCCTCTCCGAGTGAAGATGACGTCTTCTACTCCATCATCGTTGTTAGGATTGGCAGGGCTTTCACCAATGGTTCACGCAATTGCGCTTTATTCTACAGGGCCGGTAGGCCCTTGTAGATATGACTTGACACCCTTCCGTAATGTTAAAGGAAAATTCACAGTTTTTAGGGTTAGCGTCCCATAGAAAAAGCATTAAAAAGTTTTCGGTTTTTTAAGGCAATTGTGACAGGCCATACGGAAAAACTATAGCGAAGTTAGTTTTCGGAATACTTCTAAATTAACAAGCATTTCTTAAATGAGAAACTTACCTGTTTGGATTTTTAAATAATGAAGTCTAAGTATTGTACTTTAACTAATTAAGAAAGTACGTCAAAAATTAATTTTGGGTCAGAAGTCAGCCTAGCCTTTTAGCGCGCTTAAACTTATTTCTTCATTTCGTTCTCGTTGAAAACTAGAAGGGCCTAGGTTTGTGGGTGCTAACAAGTTACGTTGATATATTTCAAACGTTTGCTTTTATGTGGAAAATTCCTAATTTCATAGCAGACCACAGTAAGGCAACTATAATTAATTATTTTGGTATTTTGTCCGAGCTTGAACACCTTTGATTGTATTTGCTAATTATCTATAACACCCTTAAGAACAAATACTTTGTTATCAGGTCGAATTTTCGTCTAAAAAATTAATTCAGGAAAATAATTACAGTTAATAGAGGTTTTATATCTTTTGAAGTAGGTTTTTCGACGTTCTTTACGGCCAAGGCTTAAGTTGTATAGACTAATGGCACCCCATGTTATTTCCCCATAGAGCTTAATACAGTCGAAGGCAGAGGGCTGCCATTACCCTATTTTAGTTACTCTATGTAATTATAGTCTATTATAGTGTCTTTCCTCCTTAAATATTATTAAAAAGGCTGATTTCCAGCTCTCATTTGTTTTGGGATCCTGTATATAGTCTGCTCCGTTTTATGCTAGAAACATAGCCTAACTGGGTTAACCCTAGGTTTTTATGCTGTATTTACTGTGTGCGCTTCCAATTTGATGTAAAAAATGGCATACCTATTCAAATTATCAAGGTGTTGAAATAAAGATAGTGCTTTTCACCCTGTGAAAAGATCGAAAACTTCAACGCAGATTTTTCCAACGTAACCACCAGTCTGGGAAATAAGGATATTTTTTAAACTAGTCCTTGGGACCAGTGACCCCCTAGTCCCCGAAATAATTAACTGGTCTCCGGACTGGTCCCAGCCTTTGTTCTCCTATAGATTTACAATTAATAAACTGGTCCTAAGGACCAGTAACCCCCACTTCTTGAATTAAAAAACTAGTCCAAGCAATTAATAAACTGGTTTTGGACCAGAGGAAGTGTGCTATTTCCCACCCTGGTAACCACGTCAGCAACGGAGGGTTACGTTGTTCGCTATCTCCACAGTTCACATTGCCGTTTGTTTATTTGTCTAAATTGCTATGCATTGTTTAGGTATTTAATTTAATTACTGTTATTGAAGCCAAAATTGCTTACCTATAGAATCACATCATTCATTAACATAGATGATCTTTATGTTACCGCAAATTTAGCACGTGGTATATTTGATAAAAATTGAACACATTGTGTTGGCGAGAATGAAAAACTCTTCTAATCTTTACAATTAAGGTGATTTGAAACTCATTTTATAAACTAAATCAATACTGCCAAACCTCAATCCTTCATTAATTTCAACTTAATTATTAACGTGAATTTAAACATGAAATATACATATTTGGATGAGAGAACTCGAGTAACTTTGAAATAAAATACTTAATTAAGATTAAAACTGCACAAGCTGTTAGTATAGCCCCATATTTTCTATCTCATACTTAGTTAATTTAAATTATCTTTAAAGTACATTAATAGGCGCGAAATTCGAAAGTTTAAGGTAAAATAAGATTCAAAACCCACTAAAAATTGCAATTAAAGTTAAGTATATATTGAAAGTCATTTATTACCTAATGTACACTGCCGAAACACAATCCTACGTTAATTTTAAATCAATTAAATATAATTAACGTGAAATTAAACCAAAAATATTCATTTTTTGGATTAAAAGCTCAAATAACTTTTAAATAAACTGTTTAATTAAGATTAAAACTACCCAAGCCGTTGGTAAATCCCAATGTTTTCTATTTCACACTTCAGTTAATTTCAACTATGTTTAAAGTACATTAATTGGCGCGAAATTCAAAAGTTTAGGGTTAAATAATGACTGTGGCAAAAATGTTAAACTGAACTAAACGTTCCAATTAGGGTAAAAAATTCCAATAAATTATTCTTTTAAGCTTAATTGACTCTCCCGAACTGCGCTCAAATTTAGATTAAAACAACACAAGTTTTTCGCACAGCCACAGATGTTTCCTATTTCACTTTCATATTAATTTAATTCATCATTAAAATACATCAAAAGCGCATACATATTTTAGAGTAATTCCAATTAAAGTTAATATTTCATTGAAACTTGTATTATAAACTAAATACACACTAGATAAACCGTTAAATTAAACTTAATCAAGTATAATTAATGTGAAATTAACCCAAAACACGAATGTTTTTGGTAAATTCATGGATACCTTATAACTAAACTGACAAATTATAACTAAAACTACACTTATCTTTCACTCAGCCTCTATTTTCCTGTTTAATTCTTACACTTAAATAAATTGTCATTTAAAATAATTTTTTCCATATTGAAAAGAGAGCTATTGAAAAGGCGCGAAATTTAAAAGTTTTTTTATGCCGAACGGTTTCCACACCGACAACATCCGGTGCGAAGCACCTTTTCCGACATTGGCGAGCACCTTCGTGATTTCGGTAGTGCAAGATCGTGAACGTAGAAGAGACTGTATAGTCTGTAATGAGGATATAGATTTTGACATCGTAGCACGTTTTGAAGCCAATTCATGCTAATAGTAGAGCGGTGGAACAAGAAGTTGCACTAAGCCATTCTACTGTTTGTGCCAGTTTACAAGGGCATCACTACCGGCATTATCATACCCCCTACATCAAGCCTTAACGGACGAGGATTTCCCAAGACGGCAATACCATTAGTCTTACCATGCGTCATGAGTTTACTGCTTGCAAATGTATTGCAAGACATGGATAGTCGTCTGTAAGAGTGCCTAAACCACAATGGTAGAAACGTCGAATATTTACGTTGAGGTGTTTACCAAACAGTTAAGAGGTTGTAATTTGAGGCCCACGTTCTAAGACTAATCGTAGGACAGTGCTTTAAAATATTTTGTTGCATTCTCCAATATTCTTTTTGTACCTTGTCACTCGTTGTCACTTGCATACAATAAAACATGAATTTTAAACATTTATTTACACCCTGTATAATTTAGTATGACATCACCCGTTGGCAGTATTGGGGGTTGTGCATAAAGGAAGCTGTTGATCTGATCTCGACAACACTGTATATGTATACAGCGTACGAAACAAATATTTTTCTTCCATATTTCAAATACCATCGTTTTTAAGCTTCTTTCATAAATAAAGTGCAACATTATATGCTTATCGAAATCAATGTTATTGGATATAAGTTAAATGTAATTAACGATACTTAAGTACTTCTTTAAACAATTAGAAATAGATCAACCCCAAATGTATGACGGTAAAGCAAACATAATTATTCAAAATTTAATTACATTAAGACTGAAGTAACAGATATTATAAAAAAACGTCTTGGTTTGGACCAAGGCCGAAAAAACAAACGATATGTGTGAGGTTTTTTCAATTGGCTGAAGTTCAGATATTGCAATTTTTTTAGTTATTTTTATCCATTTAATCCTTAATCAATATTAAATTCAATCAACTGATTTTACTGTTAATCCATCTATTCCCTCTAAATTAATTGAAAAAATTACATATCTACGCTTTTTCAAGAACAATTACATTTTCCGCAAACATTTTATCATGAAATTAATTATTTTAAAGGGATTTCGTATAAGCACCTTGACGGACATAGTTTTAATTGTTGCTGGTTTGACAAATTTTCAAGTTTGCATCAAAAAAAAAACCTTAAATCGGTAAGTTGCTAAAAAGACTGGTGTTAAAAAAAATATGATAATTTAAATTTATTTTGTTCAGACTAGTTAATAAACGAATGCCGTATACTTAAGACAAAGCAACATCGTTTATCCTGTGTGGTTTTTGTTAGTAGGTAGCTATCTGTAGCACTGGAAAAATATGATATCGGTATAAATATAACCAAAAGTATAGGTAAAAATTACATAAAAAGAAATACGTTTCAGTACCAATGGCTTGTTATGTTCATTACCAGTTAAACGAAGAAGGTCACACTTAACTTAACCCCCCCCCCCCAAGAAAGTCTAAAGTACGAAGAGGGAAATTGCAGTGCAACCTTTCTTTCACCGTCGCGACATTAGAAATGTAGCATTTCGATATAGGAAATTAAATGTATGAATTCGTGCAACACCCTGGTTTGGCATCCACTATTAAATATTTACATCTTCCTTTCGATTTATGTCAAAGTTCGCTTGGTCTTTTTAGACACAGTATTTCAAATATTCAATATTAAATCCCTCAACACGTGCTCCCTTCAAAATAATTAGTTTCATGGCAAAATGTTTTCGGAAAATGTAATTGTTCTTGAAAAAGCGTAGATATGTAATTTTTTCAATTAATTTAGAGGGAATAGATCGATTAACAGTAAAATCAGTTGATTGAATTTAATATTGATTAAGGATTAAATGGATAAAAATAACTAAAAAAATTGCAATATCTGAAACTTCAGCCGATTGATAAACCTCACACATATCGGTTGTTTTTTCGGCCTTGGTCCAAACCAAGACGTTTTTTTATAATTTCATCCGAGCTTGAACACCTTTATTTGGATTTGCTAATTATCTATAACACCTTTAAGAACAAATACTTTGTTATCAGGTCGAATTTTCATCTAAAAATTAATTCAGGTAAATAACTTCTGTTAATAGAGGTTTTTATATCTTTTGAAGTAAATTTTTCGATCTTCTTTACGGCCAAGGCTTAAGTTGTATAGTCTAATAGCACTCCATGTTATTTCCCCATAGAGCTTAATACAGTCGAAGGCAGAGGGCTGCCATTCCCCTATTTTAGTTACTCTATGTAATTTTAGTCTCATATAGTGTCTTTCCTCTTTAAAGCAGTGTGGTAAATAAGGCACAATCACAGGCCAATAGCCAGTTTAAAAATTACCTGGGCCAGTTTAAAAATTAAACGCTTTGGGGTCTACTGGCCCTGCTGGCCACTTAATTAATTCAAAGTTTTTCCCCCTCAAGATTTTCGTTCATTAAATAAATACTATGGGATTAATCCCTAAAATTGTCTCGTCTTTGCTTCTATGCTGTTTGCTTGTTTGCCCTGAATTGTGTATTTGGGAGTGGGATTATGGTTGGGTTTCGTATGTCTGTCTACGCTCTACACACAGTGTAGAATCTGTAGATGAAGTGATTTTTGCAGTTAGCTAAAGGAAAGATAATCTCTCGGTAGTCTTGTTTGGGTCTGGTCTATAGGGAAAGGCAGTCTGCTGATTTTGACTGTATTAGCGTCTATGGGAAGATAACAATGGAGTGCCAACCAGGGTTGGAAATAAGGTGAATTTGGTTAGTGGTCCTCGGGACCAGTGACCCCTCATGTTGGAATTATTAAACTGGTCCTTGGGACCAGTGACCCTCGCATTAATTATTATTTTACCGGTCCCACTATAAATTAAATTTCTAAAATGGTGAGAATTAAAAGCACGTAAAGACACAAAAGTAAAGAAGCTGAAAATTCTAATTGATTTTGAATTATTTACTGTAGGACAAAGTAGCATATAACAATCCATAACAGTTAACTTTTATTTCTTATCACAATTTTTCAACTAGCTGCCACTAAATATCAAATCAACATGTCTAATGATATTTGAAGTTCTGAATCCTTTTCTGAACTATCCTTATTGCATTTTACATAAATTCGGTGGCAATATCTTCTCTCGCTATCAGTAAGCCAGATCAAAATCCTGAAATGTGACCATGCACTACTGCCTAATACGACTACTGACAACTAGTACTGGCTATGGTCTAGACTGTCGACTACAAGAGACTCATTCTAGAGTATAGACGCTAGACAAGATCAATAGTCAATAGACTACAAAATTTTTGTAGGGAAGCTGTAGCCAAGGAGTACTAACTACCTAGGAGTAGAATTGGTAGAAAATATGTTGAGATAGAAAAATTCTAATAAGGAACCCCGAATTTATAAACTGGTCCCACCGTCTATTTTTTCCAAAAACGATAATTAATAAAGTGGTCCCTTAGACCACTGACCCTAGGTTTTGGAATAAATAAACTGGTCCGAGCAATTAATAAACTGGTTTTGGACTTGTAAACCTGTCTTATTTCCAACCCTGGTGCCAACTCCCTCCCTACGAGTCGAATTTTTTAATTTAGCATTACTCAATAAAGACTAATAGTTCTTAATTTAGGACTCCAATATTTTGAAATACCCATACCTCTAAAACCTAACCTACTAAGCCTATGCCATAGCACATTTTATCAAGAATAGATAATTTGGCCATAAATTACGGAAGCCTGATTTTTGAGGCTAAAAATGGTAGGTGGCACTGTGGCCAGTTTTTTAATTAAAATACCTAGGCTCTACTGGCCACAGGTCCCGTTTTAAAAAAATCCTTATTTCCCACACTGCTTTAAAGATTATTAAAAAGGCTGATTTCCAGCTCCCATTTGTTTTGGAATCCTGTAGTCTGCTCAATTTTATGCTAGAAAGTTGAAACATAGCCTAACCGGGTTAACCCCAGGGCCGGAAATAAGAAAAATTTCTTATAGGACATGTGTCCAATGACCCCCCTATTTGACTGGGAATTTATTGGACATTGTCCACTGGCGTGTGCATAAATAGTGTCGCATATTCATAGTCAAGCTATCAAAACTTCGGAAAATTTATTGGTCAAAATGTCCAGTGACCCCCTTAGTTTTTAAAAAAGTTATGGGACATTTTAAAATTTTATTGGACAATGTCCACTGTCCTGTGCTTATTTCCGGCCCTGGTTAACCCTAGGTTTTTATGCTGTATTTACCGTGATATAAAAAATGGCATACCTATTCAAATTATTAACGTGTTGAAATAAAGATCGAAAACTTCAAAATACTACTGGTAAGATGACAAAAAGTTTAATATGTTTTCCCTACGGCAGAGTCGTGGTGTTTACGTTAGCGCAGCTTAACTATTTGTTACCAACAGTGGATTTTGTTAATTCATAAATAGAAGTAACAGTGGTGCTGATTAATCCAGGAGGACATTGTCGTCAGCAACGGAGGGTTACGTTGTTCGTTATCTCCACAGTTCACATTGCCGTTTGTTCATTTGTCTAAATTGCTATGAATTGTTTAGGTATTTAATTTAATTACTGTTATTGAAGCCAAAGTTGCTAAACTATAGAATCACATCATTCATTAACATATGTTATAGATGATCTTTATGTTACCGCAAATTTAGCACGTTGTATGATAAAAATTTAACACATTGTGTTGGCAAGAATGAAAAACTCTTCTAAACTTTACAATTAAGGTGATTTGAAACTCATTTTATAAACTAAATCAACACTGCCAAACCTCAATCCTTCATTAATTTCAACTTAATTATTAACGTGAATTTAAACATGAAATATACATATTTGGATGAGAGAACTCGAGTAACTTTGAAATAAAATACTTAATTAAGATTAAAACTGCACAAGCTGTTAGTATAGCCCCATGTTTTCTATTTCACACTTAAGTTAATTTAAATTATCTTTAAAATACATTAATAGGCGCGAAATTCGAAAGTGTAGGGTAAAATAAGATTCAAAAGCTCCACTAAAAATTGCAATTAACGTGAAGTATATATTGAAAGTCATTTTATAACCTAAATGTACACTGCCAAAACACAATCCTACGTTAATTGTCACTCAATTAAAAATAATTACCGTGAAATTAAACCAAATATATTCATTTTTTGGATAAAACTCAAATAACTTTTAATCTTATTTAAAACTACCCAAGCCATTGGTATAAATCCCAATGTTTTCTATTTCACACTTAAGTTAATTTAAACTATCTTTAAAGTACATTAATTGGCGCGAAATTCAAAAGTTTTGGGTAAAATAATGACTGGCAAAAATGTTAAACTTCACTAAACGTTGCAATTAGGGTAAAAAATTCCAATAAATTACACTTTTAAGCTTAATCCACTCTCCCGAACCGCGCTCAAATTAATATTAAAACATCACAAGTTTTTCGCACAGCCACAGATGTTTCCTATTTCACTTTCATATTATTTAATTCATCATTAAAATACATCGAAAGCTCTTACATATTTTAGGGTAATTGCAATTAAAGTTAATATTTTATCGAAACTTGTATCCACACTAGATAAACCGTTAAATTAAACTTAATCAAGTATAATTAAAGTGAAATCAACCCAAAACACGAATGTTTTTGGTAAATTCATGGATACCTTATAATTAAGCTAACAAATTATAATTAAAACTACACTTATCTTACACTCAGCCTCCACTTTCCTGTTTAATTCTTACACTTAAATAAATTGTCATTTAAAAGCATTTTTCCATATTGAAAGAGAGCTATTGAAAAGGAGCGAAACTTAAAAGTTTAGGCGGGATGTTACAGTATTTGTGCCTTTTTAACAGGAGTATTGTTACAATTTTAACACTACCAGACTTAGAAATAGCACACGTCCACTGGTCCAAAACCAGTTTATTAATTGCTTGGACCAGTTTTTAATTGAAAAAATTAATAATTATGTTTTTTGATGGGAATTGAGGCGGGACCAGTTTAAAAATTCAAGCTTTCTTCCAATTTCTACTCTTAACTTTTCTCTTTCAAACACAATAAACCGCATCACTCTAGAGTTTAGACCCAAATGAAGGGCTTGCCAAGTGGTACCAGGTTTTGGTAGTGGTATTAAGTTAGATTTAAAACTACGCGGCAGTCGGCAGTCTCGGCACACGATTGGAATTTTGAAGTCTCGCAGAGTCAATTTAGTCAAACCTATCATTTATGGTCAAACTACCTTGAACCTTCTCGCAAGTGGGCTAGCGCCTATATATATCAACAAAAAATTTTACAATGGGACCAGTAGAAAGAATATTAAGGTAAGGGTCACTGGTCCTAAGGACCAATTTATTTTTTATAGACGTTAGGAGTCACTAATCCTGAGGACCAGTATATAAAAACCACTTATTTCTAAGCCTTAACAATACAGACCTTGTATTTCTAATGGGACCGGCAATACCGCAACGCTGAGCCGAAAAACCAGGATGGTAAATGGTTGGACCTATCGGGAGAGGACATTGGAGCACCAAAAACATACCGCGGTGTCACGTGTCGAAAGTCAAAGCAACCTTCACCACTATAAACCACATGACCCGCTCAATCTGGCAATCTTTGAAAACTCAACTTTGAGGTACTTCCGGTCCCTTTTGATATACAGGGTCTTCAGTGTAGCAGCTAAGTAGTAGAATTATAGTAGTTAGTCTCTTTTCCTAGCAAAATGCGTTCAACTAAAGGCAGTACTTTATGCCGAA
Organism: Phalangium opilio; assembly: GCF_054372755.1. Lineage (NCBI taxonomy): Eukaryota > Metazoa > Arthropoda > Arachnida > Opiliones > Phalangiidae > Phalangium > Phalangium opilio. The sequence continues at coordinate 8,455,052 of NW_028324255.1, forward strand.
CTGTTTCCACACCGACAACATCCGGACATTGGCGAGCACCTTCGTGATTTCGGTAGTGCAAGATCGTGAATGTAGAAGAGACGGTATAGTCAGTAATGAGGATAGAGATTTTGACATCGTAGCACGTTTTGAAGCCAATTCATGCTAATAAGTAATAATAGAGCGGTGGAACAAGAAGTTGCACTAAGCCTTTCTACTGTTTGTGCCAGTTTACAATGGCATCACTACCGGCATTATCATACCCCACTATATCATGCCTTAACGGACGAGGATTACCTAAGACGGCAATACCATTAGTCTTACCAGGCGTCATGAGTTTACTGCTTGCAAATGTATTGCAAGACATGGATAGTCGTCTGGAAGAGTGCCTCAACCACAATTCTAGAAACGTCGAATATTTTCGTTGATGTGTTTACCAAACAGTTCTAAGACCAATCGTAGGACTGTGCTTTAAAATATTTTGTTGTGTTCAGGCATATTCTCCAGTATTCTTTTTGTAACTTGTCACTAGCATATAATAAGCATGAATTCCAGACATTTATTTACACGCTGTATAATTTAGTATGACATCAGCCGTTGGCAGTATTGGGGGTTGTACATAAAGGAAGGTGTTGGTCTGATCTTGACCACACTGTATATGTATAGAGTGTACGAAACAAATAAACATTTTTATTCTATATTTTAAATATTGTAATTTTTAAACTTTTTCTTAAATAAAGTACAAATTATATGCTTATCGAAATCTATGTTTTTTATATTTTTTATATAAGTTAAATGTAATTAACGATACATAAGTTCTTCTTTCAACCCAAAATGTATGACGGTAAAGCAAAAATAAAATTATTCAAATTTTAACTACAATAAGACTGAAGTGACAGATATTATAAAAAAACGTCTTGGTTTGGACCAAGGCCGAAAAAACAAACGATATGTGTGAGGTTTATCATTTGACTGAAGTTTCAGATATTGCAATTGTTTTAGTTATTTTTATCCATTTAATCCTTAATCAATATTAAATTCAATCAACTGATTTTACTGTTAATCGATCCATTCCCTCTAAATTAATTGAAAAAATTACATATCTACGCTTTTTCAAGAACAATTACATTTTCCGAAAACATTTTATCATGAAATTAATTATTTTGAAGGGATTTCGTTTCGTTGCTCACTAACTTGTAAGCACCTTGACGGACATAGTTTTAATTGTTGCTGGCTTAACAAATTTTCAAGTTTGCACCAAAAAAGTTTAAATCTGTAGTAAGTTTCTGAGAAGACTGATGTTAGAGAAAATATGATAAGGAACTTTTTTTCTCAAACTAATATATAAACTAATGTCGTCTTCTTAAGACAAAGCAACAATGTTTATCCTGTGTGGTTTCGTTTTGTAGGAAAGGAAAAATATAATATCGGTATAAATATAACCAGCAGTAAGATAAGGGACTAGAATTAAAGTGCCCTAGCATTGGTAATAGAGCCTAGCACTAGTGAACAAATTTGACGATTTTATGCCGCTTCCATCGCCAAGTGAAGAGTTTGGTTACCTCGATACTTCTAGTCCCTTATCTTACTTCTGATATAACCAAAGATAAGGGTAAAGATTACATTTCATGCGGAAATAATATGGGTATACACATTATTCATTACCAGTTATGCGAAGAAGGTCACACTTTACTCCGACCCCCATCCTCTATTTTCCCAATATAAAAAAATCTGGGTTCAAGTTTACACAACGGTGATGCCTAGAAGCACCGCTATAGGCAGAGCTAGTTGACTAGCCTCCTGCCTCTAGTGAACTTTGGCACCGTCTGGCGGTGACCATTGGTGCGAGGGAGAATACCCCAATGGTGGCCTCGCCCCTGTGTGTTTTCCAAAATGGTCTTTAAGCGTGCTAAAATGATTACGCGTAATACCAGAAGGGAATAAGAGAGAAGGGACACACTTTATATCTCCATAATGCTTTACACTCGTAACAACAGTCTTACTAACCTCAAATCAACTACCCTTCACTGATTGGCTAACTTCTGTCTTAGCTGTGGGGTCACATAAGAAGGTGACGTCTCGGTTGACGAATAAAAAGTAGTTTTGTTTACAACTTTACATTGAAGGAGATAAAAATGGCCGAATTTCATGTTGATAAACGAAATCAAGCTGTGCAATTAATTTAGATACACGGGAATTGAGAACATACCAAAATCAGAAAATTTGAAGGAAATAAATAGATGAAAACTAATTATTCTGAATTAATATTAAAAAATAAAAATTAGTTTCAATAAATTACATGCTTGAGGTTATAATTACACAAGAACGAAACATCGACAACCCTAAGCCTTTGGAGAATGAAAATCTAGCAGACAAATAGGCCGCCTGATACCGCGGAGAACTTAAAAGAACTATATTTGCAGTAAATTGGTTAAAAGCTGTGTGTACTTGCGCTAAGTTTTCGCGGTTTTCTTGAGGTTGGTCGGACTCTCGTTACCAAAGCAGGCTCTAATGTCTCCCTTCTTTCTTATTCCCTTCTGGTAATACATAACCGGGGTACAAGTAGCGCCAACAATGTAGAAATGACGTTTCAAATGAAGACTGAATTATGACCAAGAAATTCTAAAGCACGGAGAGGGAAATTGCAGTGCAATCTTTTCTTCATAGAGGCGACAATAGAAATGTAGCATTTCGATTAACGAAATTAAATGTATAAATTCGTGCAACACCCTTGTTTGGCATCCACTATTAAATATTTACATTTTCCTTTCTAATTATGTCAAAGTTCACCTGCTCTTTTTAGAAAGTCAGTAGAATATTTCAAATATTCAATATTGACACCTCAACACGTACTCCCTTCAAAATAATTAATTTCATGATAAAATGTATACGGAAAATGTAATTGTTCTTGAAAAAGCGTAGATATGTAATTTTTTAATTAATTTAGAGGGAATGGATCGATTAACAGTAAAATCAGTTGATTGAATTTAATATTGATTAAGGATTAAATGGATAAAAATAACTAAAACAATTGCAATATCTGAAACTTCAGTCAAATGATAAACCTCACACATATCGTTTGTTTTTTCGGAATTGGTCCAAACCAAGACGTTTTTTATAATTTCTAATGGAACCGGTAATACCGCAACGATGAGCCGAAAAACCAGGATGGTAGTTGTTTGGACTTATCGGATGAGGATATTGGAGCACCAAAATCATACCGCGGTGTCACTTGCAGAACGTTAAACCGACCTTCATCACTTTAAATCCCATGACCTGCTCAATCTGGCAATCTTTGAAAACTCAACTTTGAGGTACTTCCGGTCCCTTTTGATATACAGGGTCTTCAACGTAGGAGCTAAGTAGTAGAATTACAGTAGTTAGTCTCGTTTCCTAGCAAAATGCCAACCTATTCCAACCAGGACAAATTGGACAGGATGTCTATTTTGGGTGAAGGTCGCAGTAACGTTCAACTAAAGGCAGTGCTTTATGCCGAACGGTTTCCACACCGACAACATCCGGTGCGAAGCACCTTTTCCGACATTGGCGAGCACCTTCGTGATTTAGGTAGTGCAAGATCGTGAACGTAGAAGAGACTGTATAGTCTGTAATGAGGATAGAGATTTTGACATCGTAGCACGTTTTGAAGCCAATTCATGCTAATAGTAGCGGCCGGTGGAACAAGAAGTTGCACTAAGCCATTCTACTGTTTGTGCCAGTTCACAAGGGTATCACTACCGGCATTATCATACCCCCCTACATCAAGCCTTAACGGACGAGGATTTCGTAAGACGGCAATACCATTAGTCTTACCATGCGTCATGAGCTTACTGCTTGCAAATGTATTGCAAGACATGGACAGTCGTCTGGATGAGTGCCTAAACCACAATGGTAGAAACGTCGAATATTTACGTTGAGGTGTTTAACAAACAGTTAAGAGGTTGTAATTTGAGGCCCACGTTCTAAGACTAATCGTAGGACAGTGCTTTAAAATATTTTGTTGCATTCTCCAGTATTACTTTTGTACCTTGTCACTCGTTGTCACTTGCATACAATAAAACATGAATTCTAAACATTTATTTACACCCTGTATAATTTAGTATGACATCACCCGTTGGTAGTATTGGGGGTTGTACATAAAGGAAGCTGTTGATCTGATCTCGACACCACTGTATATGTATACAGTGTACGAAACAAATATTTTTCTTCCATATTTCAAGTACCGTCGTTTTTAAGCTTCTTTCATAAATAAAGTGCAACATTATATGCTTATCGAAATCAATGTTATTGGATATAAGTTAAATGTAATTAACGCTACTTAAGTACTTCTTTAAGCAATGAGAAATAGATCCACCCCAAATGTATGACGGTAAAGCAAACATAATTATTCAAAATTTAATTACGTTAAGACTGAAGTAACAGATATTATAAAAAAAACGTCTTGGTTTGGACCAAGGCCGAAAAAAACAAACGATATGTGTTCGGTTTATCAATTTTTTTAGTTATTTTTATCCATTTAATCCTTAATCAATATTAAATTCAATCAACTGATTTTACTGTTAATCGATCTATTCCCTCAAAATTAATTGAACAAATTACATATCTACGCTTTTTAAAGAACAATTACATTATCCGAAAACATTTTATCATGAAATTAATTATTTTGAAGGGATTTCGTGTAAGCTCCTTGACGGACATAGTTTTAATTGTTGCTGGCTTGACAAATTTTCAAGTTTGCATCAAAAAAAAATTTAAATCGGTAAGTTGCTAAGAAGACTGATGTTAAACAAAATATGATAATTTAAATTTATTTTGTTCAGACTAGTTAATAAACGAATGCCGTATACTTAAGACAAAGCAACATCGTTTATCCTGTGTGGTTTTTGTTAGTAGGTAGCTATCTGTAGCACTGGAAAAATATGATATCGGTATAAATATAACCAAAAGTATAGGTAAAAATTACATAAAAAGAAATACGTTTCAGTACCAAAGGCTTGTTATATTCATTTCCATTCATTACCAGTTAAACGAAGAAGGTCACACTTAACTGAACACCCCCCCCCCCACCCAAGAAAGTACGAAGAGGGAAGTTGCAGTACAACCGTTCTTTCATAGTCGCGACATTAGAAATGTAGCATTTCGATATACGAAATTAAATGTATGAATTCGTGCAACAATCTGGTTTGGCATCCACTATTAAATATTTACATTTTCCTTTCGAATTATGTCAAAGTTCGCTTGGTCTTTTTAGACAGAGTATTTCAAATATTCAATATTAATCCCTCAACAAATACTCCCTTCAAAATAAATAATTTCATGATAAAATGTTTTCGGAAAATGTAATTGTTCTTGAAAAAGCGTAGATATGTAATTTTTTAAATTAATTTAGAGGGAATAGATCGATTAACAGTAAAATCAGTTGATTGAATTTAATATTGATTAAGGATTAAATGGATAAAAATAACTAAAAAAATTGCAATATCTGAACTTCAGCCAATTGATAAACCTCACACATATCGTTTTTTTTTTTCGGCCTTGGTCCAAACCAAGACGTTTTTTTATAATCTTTTATGTTACTGTAAATCAATAGCCTTATATACCCTCAATTTCCAAATATTCTTCAAGAGGCATACGATAGAATTCAAACGTAAACAATAGCTATGTTTAAAATTATTTTAGGAATAACGTTTCTTAAAACGACTTAGCTAATATCAACGTAACTTACTGAAGATTAAAATAATTAATATCAATTATATTTATTTATTTCAAAAAAACCTCTTAATTTTGTCTCGACTCGGAGAAGTTGACTTTGATTTGCCAACTTCTTTTTTTTTTCATTTTATCGACAAAAACGACAAATATTTCACTTCTTATAATTATCTAAAATTTATATACGATTATTCCGGAAATCAAAATTTTTTTTTATTATATAAAAGGTATTTATCTCTTCAAAGTAATTTTAAATCAGTTTTTAATTTTTTTATTTTTATTTTTAGATTTAAATTTAACGAACCGACTATTTTCTTCATAAAATAAAGACATTCGTGTAAGATATTTCAGCAGAAACTTTCGATTTAATTTAATTTCCAATCTCTAGCAAACATGAAGGTTTCTCAGTAGCTCGTCTGGAAACAATAAAATACCAAGCAAAATCAAAGATGCTTTCTGACCAAAGATGCTGCGGAAATAGGTTTAATATAACTTTCATGCAGGTGTGATAGGTTTCGATAATTTATCAAACCATATAGTTGCTACGATAGATTTCAGGCATAAAAAATATGATTAACATATTCCATAGACGGCTCTACTTGATGTTGCCGGAATTACCACCTTAGTCGATGGAAGAAAAGAATACCAATTAGAAGGGCTTGAATGGAAACTGTTAAGGACACTGTCTTCTGCACTGAACTTTTCGTAAGAACACCTATCATAAGTTCCAACCTCATAGGATATGTTCCCTAAGTTTGTCTTTGATTACTGAGAGCTTGTAATGAAGTGATATGAGTGAAATGTCATAGATTCCGGGTAAAGCGACGCCTGTTGAGGCGCTGTAAAAGGCTTAGTGCAGACTACATAGGTAGATGGACTGCAATTAACCAAGTGTTGTCAATTCTCGCTTGTTCTCGAACTAGCTCGAGTTATAAGTCTCTAGCATTACGAAGCATAGGTAATGTCACACTTATGAAACATATCTTATAAAAGTATGCTTTAATATAACGTTAATTTCATCATCTAAAATTATACATACCCCGCGATTTGATAAATCCCTTCAATACACAATGAGATGCATAACAATTGTATCAAGCTTTTAGTATCCACGTGTTTTGGCACAGATAATTTTAGGCACATTTTTTTACCTAAATCTGCCCTCATCTTGTACTAGTCGGAAAACATTGAGAGTATCCCTTCAATCAATGAACTGGCTATTATACAGTGTGGAAGAGATCAGAGTAACACCTACCTTTGTGGAAAACCCCCAAAACCCCTGACGGACTACTTCACTGCAGTACATTTTCGAACTCGTATACAGGGTGTGACATGTGTCATTGTATGCAAATGAGAACGTGCAACAAGTATCATAGTGAATATCGTTTAATGATACGCACTTTGAAACGTTAAAGACCTACGATTAAGCTTAGGAACTAAGGCATCACACTACAAATTAATGGGCTGTTTGGTAAACCCATCAGCGTAAATGTTCGATGTGCCTACCGTCGTGGTGTAGGCACTCTTCAAGACGATTGTCCATGCCTTGTATTACGTTTTCTAGCATTTGAGGAGTGATTCGTTCAATTGCGCTTCGAATTCTGGCCTTCAAGTCGTCTACATATAAAGGTTCGGTTGCATACACCTCCCCCTTAACATATCCCCATAAGAAGAAATCAAGTGGGGTTAGGTCAGGGGATCTTGCTGGCCACGGAATTGGTCCACCTCTACCGATTCAACGGTTTGGAAAGTGCTCAGTTAGCCATTGGCGAACATTGACCACCCAATGTGGTGGCGCACCATCCTACTGGAACCACAGATCCCGCATCACTGCTAATGATAATGCGTCTATCGCATCACTAAACTCGTGGCGCAGGAAGTGCAAATACCTGTCACCAGTAATGTTGTCCTCGAAGAAGAAAGGTCCGATGATTCTGTTCCCCAGAATGCCACACCAAACATTTATCTTCCTTCGAATTTGATGGTAATGTTGCCGTAACCAGTATGGATTTCGTTGGGTCCAGTAATGTAAGTTATGTCGGTTTACCGTACCATCCCTGTGAAATGTCTCCTCATCAGAAAAAAGAACCTTTCTTAAGAACAATGGATCGGCTTCAATTAGTGGAAAACCCCCAAAACCCCTGACGGACTACTTCACTGCAGTACATTTTCGAGCTCGTATACAGGGTGTGACATGTGTCATTGTATGCAAATGAGAACGTGCAACAAGTATCATAGTGAATATCGTTTAATGATACGCACTTTGAAACGTTAAAGAATACGGCACTCGAGTATCTAATAATTCATGGACTGGAGTTGTGGGTCGTCTCCACAATAAAGTAAGTTCATCCGAAATGAAAAGCAAGTCAATGAATTTACCAATTAGAACGTACAGGCAGTAGCGTCGCTAGGGTTTGAAATTTGGGGGGGGGGGCTAAATCTGGGCAAACTAGTTATTATAAGAACTTAATAAAAAAAATTGCATAACGGGTTCATTGGAAAATGTGTAGACCTTAAATTTAAAACTATCGGTAAATTTGTGTCAACGTGAAATTATTCGTATTTTAAAGATATACAACCTTTTTTAAAAGCTGCGGAACCGATTATGAAGGATTTTCACTCGTCGTTAGTTTACTTTTAGTTTTGGTCAGCTTTTAGTCCACACTATTGGCACTCCCTTCGAAAGAACATGTAACATTTTACTTGTCTCCATCTGCTCTTTTGTTCAAAATTGTACTGTTTGATATTGAAATTCATCTCTGCAGAGATGAAACTTAACGAATCTATCATTATAATTTTTTATATATTGCTACAGAATTTTAGGTTGCTAACAGTAATTTTTTGGTAGGGTTTACGGATTATTTTGGGGGGCAAAGTTTGGAATTTGGGGGCTATAGCCCCCCAAAAAAGGCCTAGCGACGCCACTGCGTACAGGGAGAAGCCACCATATTAGGGTAGTTCCCTCGCGGCATGAGGCAACGCCTCACGTTCGCTACAGGCGGAGGTTAGTCGACTCACACTATCGCTTTCGGTGCTTCAAAGAGCGAGGAAACAAGCCTACCTAATATGGCCGCCCATACCCTTTGCTGGTTGCTGTATGGCATAATAGGAGCGGTCTATAAAGCTGAAACTTACCCACTTCTAATTTCACTTTTGGAAATTAACCACCCTTCACGGTTTTCAATGATTTCTGGACTTAAACCTTTTCCTGTATTAAATGTACTATGAATAACAAAACGGTTACATAATTAAAACCTAGAGTAACGTAGTAAATTTTCTATAGGAAGCCGATTTTGCACTATCAGCTCTGATGGATACAAACTCTAGAAGAACAGTGATAGATTTCAGCGAATCTTACCTCATTGACACCCTCAACTTCTTTGTTGGCGTCAACAAACTTGTCAGAACGCAACGTGTCTTTTTTCTATCTCCTTTTCAGAATAATGTGAATAAAGCTCGTAATACTATTCATGGCATCAAGAGTTCATAATAACCCGAAGTACGAAACTGGTTAAAAAGCCAGTAATAACAAAGTTTCACCGTAAAGCTCAGCGGATTCATACACCGCTTAACTCCCAAAGAAATGGTTACCCCATTTTTTAGGGCCCACGCGCATTATCTTACACACTTCTGGTTTAGCACTATTTTTATCTTGTGATTTTGGGAGTGAAAATGGCTCACGTCTACTTCTGTCGGAACGATGTAAATTAAGCCTTGGCTAAGAAGTTGGCTTTTAGTCGGGGTTTCTAGTTTTCAACAAAACATTTAAACGATCGTCAATAATGTTTTTTTGTGATATGGGTGAGTGAGAATTCCGTGGTTAAATTAAAACGGTTTGGACAAATTTATTCCCAGTATCCTTAATATAAGAATTGCAACGTGTTTCTACGTCCACCATATCGCCATTTTTCTTTTCGACGGAGATCCCAGCCAACGGAAGTTTTGGAACGAAAACCAAGGAGCATAGATACCACTACGATATACTGTAAGGTTGTATGTCCATAAACAGGCTAATCCTTTCTATGCGCAACGACAGAATGTTGTTGTTCGCGATTTTTACCATTAGCTCTATGGCCAGTTTCATACATCCCCCCGAAGGGGGTTATTATGAACTCCTGATGGATTTCGACATTTCCTATCTATTAGCCACATTCTTTATCTTTACTCATAATGGAAAATTTATCAGACGTTAAATTGTATTATGATCTTAACTCTGTGGATAATGAATAGATAAAGTAGTAGGACTGGTCACGAGCTCGAGCCAAGCCGACACTTTGGCGGCTCGATTTTATTAACGGGCTAGCTTTTTTAAGGTCGAGCCGAGCCGTTAGTGATCGAGCCACTACGACTCGCGAGCTTAGTCACTGAAATAGTGCTTTTCTTTTAGTCTTTCTTCTCTCCACAAATAGCGTTCCGTTGTATTTTTACATGTAATAAAGCGTGGGAAAATTGGCTTTCTCTGGCCTTTAGCCTATATACAAGCATTCGTCCCTAAACGAATTTCACGCTTATTGCGAAGTAGAGCTATTTTAGACCTTTCAACTATAGTAGGTCTTAACTAACATGACGAGTTTATTACTTGTATATGAATCTTCCTCTATACTCGTTTAAATTAAACTTCATTTAAAAATATTCGGTCGTGTTTTCCTTTTGATAGTCCAGTGAAAAAGCTCGGAAACATTTTGAGCTCTTTCGATTTGGAGATTTCTCCGCCTTTCAGAGTATTTAAAATTAAAAATACCCAGTACAAAGAAACCCTCGGTTTTATTACGTTTTACCCACCATAAAAAAGCCACTTAAAAAAACCCTCTCTAAAATCTTCAAATTTGATGAATTTGAATGCCAGAGAAATTTCAATTAAAAGATAGTTTAAGATATTTAAAAAATAATAGTTATTTGTTGTTTCAACTTCAAAAGTATTATGTAATAATATTTATATATGTTTTATGAATAATTTTGAGATTTTCATTTACTAAGCAATGACATTTGAATGAAAATTTCTACAATGCACGTAACTGCTTAAAGGGAGGGTGAAGTGGACAATGAAGTGATTTTTAATCAGTTCTACTACACACTATAAGGCCATTCTGCATAGTGAAACATCCAGGAAATATCTACGAACAGGAATGTATGGAGGAATTGGAATGTCTAAGGTAAAATCCTAATCAGCGTGAAATGATCTTGGAAACAACTGGCGTGGCTTAATTTACGCTAGTGACGTCATAGCCTGACGTAAAAATCGTATTTACCACTTAAATTATTTTCATCCATTCATTGGCTGCCAAAAAACTTGTTTTCTATAATTCTCCACCCTCTACCCTAGGTCCTCTACCTAGGCTGAGAGAATCGAATATGAACGCAAACGGCGGCGAATCAGCGCATTTAACTTTAAAAAATTTAAAAGGTCACTTCTGCCCTGCCTTTTTTAACGAGTCATGACATTTTTCGCCTTCGGTGGACAGCTAAACAGACGTAGGGGGAGGAGCTACACTTCTAGAAAACAAAAAGGACTAGCCTTATGTTTCCACCATCAAGGGTACAACGAGAGCCCCCTTAGCCATTCCAGCCCTTCCATACATTCCTGCTACGAATGATTACAAAATTCAAAGGAGGTTCAAATTTTATGGATAATTTGAAATAAGGGCCTCCGACCAATCTCATAACGCCTTGCCTTCTTGTTAATGAAATTCGCGTGGCACGCTCCATGCCGAATGAAATTTAACGCGAGATTTGATATAAGTTGCTCGCGATTTGATATCAGTGCGAGATATTCAGCGTGCAATTTTGTTAACAGGAAGGCAGGGCGTTACGCGAGTGGTCAGAGGTCCTTATTTTAAATTATCCATAAAATCTGAACTTAATTTGAATTTTAAAATCATTCAGAGATATTTCCTGGATGTTACACTATGCAGAATTTTCTCATAATTAGTAGAAGAATCGATAAAAAATCACTTGATTTTCCACTTCACCCTCCCTTTAAGATAAAGAAACAAAACGCAATAAAACCCGGTGGGCTGACTTTTTTTTTAATAAAACCCCGGTTTTTTCGAGACCTGATTCACAGTCATTGAAATTTTGCGAATTTTGTGTAACGGCACCACGCGCTTTATTAAAGAGTTATATTGTCTTATCAGTATATTCTAACTCTAAAATTGTGGCATTTGTTTAACAGGTGTCGATGTGAATTGTTCCCAGACGTCATCTGCTCTGATTATCTCATCTTGGCTATCATTTTGTACTTTAATAACTATTCACTATGGTGACGCGCTCACAGCATCGGCAGGAATTTCTATCAATGGCAACATCGATTCACTAGATGAACTCTCAGATATTTTCAAAAGTGGTTCGATGAAATTTTTTATACCCGAACATCATGGTTTATACAATTTTATCCAAGGAATGGTAAGCAATATTAAAAGAAAAAGTTCGGGTAACATAACATTTTACCTCGCAAGAGCGGAATTTTTCTAAATATAAGAGGGAAAATATATAATAAAATAAATGGTCTCTTATTACAAAATAATTAGCATTTAATTAGTCTTAAAAACTAGCAAACTGCACCGCCATTGGTTTAGTGGCGTCTGCTAAACCAAACCTCTTACACCTTACTTCTCTCAGCAACGAATAGCGACGTTGTAGTTCACGTTTCTAAGTGTAATTAAGTGATAATTATAATGTAACAAGAGATCATTTATTTATTTTAATATTTTTCCTTTTATATTTAGAAAAAGACCCTTCTAGCAAGGTAAAATGTTATGTTATCTAAGCTTCTCCTTAAAATAACATGAGTTTTTTTGTCGAAAACATTACTGATGGTAACCATTACGAGCAGCCATCTTATCCTTACGGCGTCTTATTCCGGAGAGTTAGTGATGTTCGACCGCCAAGACAAACAGATCTCTCGGATATTAAGAATAAGATTATTACGACTGTTTATCCGAAGTTAAGAATGACTCGTTTACTTTATCAAAAGGGTTTCCCGGAATCTTTAATTCGTGCTGTTGGAGAGCCAATAGCTTCCATTAGAATAGCTATCGGCTTCAGGAAATATTTTACTTGTAAAGAATCCTTCAACCGAGTGCAATTATAATTTCTAAGCTACTTGGACAGAAAAAGAGCTCGGCATTATCTATCCAAGTCATTTTATCTTTATCCATACTCGAAAATTATCCGCAGAACTTACGTGTTAAATCGTATTATATCCACAACTTTTCGGTTTTCCACTAATTTGTGGATAATTTATAGAAAATGCCGAGCTCTAGGAAACACGTTTCCTTTCCCACAGTTTGCTCGTGTCTCTTTGGATAGAATCCAAAAGAGTAGAAATCCCATTCGACCGAAATGAAAAAACCAATGTGTCTCAATGAAAAAAATACAAAAATGGCTTTTCCCAATGAATAGTAATTAAATTACAATTGAATCGAAGAGCAAAACTAGCACGAAGCCAAAACTTTAAAACAAAGTTCAATGTATCCCAAGGAGGCTCACTTTGAAGGGGCAAGGGCAAATTAACAAGGTCAAAGTAATATTATTGGGGCATAGATTTTGGAAAAGGTGTCAACTAATTATTATTGCCAATAATCTGGAAACGGTTACTGTGGCAACCACTTATTCGAGGCAATATTTTTGGAAACGATGAAAATGAATTTTTTGGGCTTAAGTTTTTGTAAAACGTGTCAACGAATTATTTAGGTCGTTTTGGAAACCGAGGCAACTAATTATTAGGATTAATATTTCGAAAACGTAAAAACCTATGAGTAGATAGGTCTGCATTGACGATATTTTTTTTTATCTAGCAAACCTAACCCAAACTCTCTTGTCCTAAGGTTAATTTAATTGCTATTTTTTACAAGGATTCAAATAAAACTAGAACACGATTAGTTTAGAAAAAATTGTTAAAAGTTAGGCTATTCGTCAGCCGGGAGATGGTCAAAAGAAATTCATAAATACAATCTCAAGCCAATATTTTGGAAAAAGTGGTAGCTATGTATTAAGGACAGTATTTTTTTTAAAAGTGGCAACTAATTATTACACCAATTTTTTGGAAAGGTGCCAACTTATTAGTAAATGGGGTTTGCGCAAATGTGATTTGAAAATTTTTTTAGTTCACAACACTGCCCAAATGATAATGGAATGATTTCATACTAAATTGACAAACATAATATATTTATAAATTATAACATTTTAACTAAATTACTTTTTTAAATGAACATTTAATGACGCATCATTTAACGTGGTTTTTTGTCTTTAGCAAACCTAACAACACCAAATGTATGTTGAATCGTAATTGTTATTTTTACGCATTACTAGGGGCCGAATGAGTTTCAATTGGAGGTACTGTGGTGTTTCCGAATCGCAATTCAAAACTAATAAAACAAATCTGGTTTCTGTCCTTTGGGACGTTTAGTCCCGTTTAGTCCCGTTTAGTCCAAATGGATTAATTTACATTGGGATGTTTCGTCCAGATGAATTTCTGTTGATTGGAATGTTTCATCTTAATGGGATATCTATCTGTTATTGAAGTTTGTCCTAATGGGATTTGTGCCTGTTGCTAAAGTTTGCCCTAATGGGATTTGTGCCTGTTGCTAAAGTTTGCCCTAATTGGATTTGTGCCTGTTGCTAAAGTTTGCCCTAATGGGATTTGTGCCTGTTGCTAAAGTTTGCCCTAATGGGATTTGTGCCTGTTGCTAAAGTTTGCCCTAATGGGATTTGTGCTGTTGCTAAAGTTTGCCCTAATGGGATTTGTGCCTGTTGCTAAAGTTTGCCCTAATGGGATTTGTGCCTGTTGCTAAAGTTTGCCCTAATGGGATTTGTGCCTGTTGCTAAAGTTTGCCCTAATGGGATTTTTGCCTGTTGCTAAAGTTTGCCCTAATGGGATTTTTGCCTGTTGCTAAAGTTTGCCCTAATGAGATTTCTGTCGATTGGGAATTCTAGCGAATAGGATTTCTGTTCAATGGGAATATATCCATAGGCTCTCTGGGGTCGAAAAATTATCTTGCTTTCGAAGTTCATAAATCCTGGTTGCAAACTCGGGCCACTACACTAGTTTAGTGGCCCGTGATGCAAATAACAAAATGTCATAATGCTACTTCCACTTTGCTGAACTCGTGTCTCCTTTTGGCCTCTTTCTTCTATCCATAATCCATCCATTTGTCCACTGAAATTTCTTAAATTTGATTTTCTAATAGTATCATTTCCATGCGCGAAAGTGGTTGTATTCTTTGGTGGCAAGAAGAAATGATGTGGCCAGTTAAAATGCAAGGAATGAAGGATGCATTCACAGATTCAGCCGTCTATATACAACTAAGTGACTTGTACACGACACTAATGGTATTGTTTAGTGGTTACGTTTCAGATCTTTTTTCGTTAAAAGTGGAAAGATGTAGGGCAGCGCGTAGAACAGTCGTAGAAAACCGAAAAAGATTATTCCAAAAGATAGTGAAATAATTGATGATTAAAAGATTGTAACTGCGCGAACCAGTTACAATTGACCGCAGGGCCTGATTAAGCAATTTTGCACCCGGGGGCCGAATAGTATGCGCCCCCTTAAGCCGAAAAAAAGGGAACAGCAAATGTTGCTAGGGGGGAATAGTTGAACTCAATGCGCCCCCAACAAGCCTTGCGGCCGGGGGCCAGTGCCCCCTCGCCCCCTTTCATCCGGCGCTTATTGACCGTCATTGTGGAAAAAAACATTTTGTGTGTATCAATCCTCAATTAGAAAAATCTAAACATGAACAATTGAAATGTAATATAAATAATTTTCGATTTTATATCTTCAAATACTTCACCCAATCAATGTTGTACCACCATATATATGTATTGCATTATCTTGAATTGAAAATGAGATTCAAGAAAACACTTTGGGAAACCAAAAAAATACATCTACGAGTCTTATACTTCTTGTGTATGCAACATTTTACAAATTACAATTGTTTTATATTTAAGCGTTATAAATAATGAAGTAAAAGACAAAAATCGCAACGGTTCAATACGAGCAATCAACAGTGATGATTAACTCTATTCTAAAGTTGATATGAAAAAGATATGCGCCATTAAGCCATGTTACCCTATTAGGCTTAAGCACGTTAATTACACTAGGCTGTAAAAAAACGAATTTCAACAAAGAAATATAGACTTTAATAGGTACTAAATACAAGATCAATTGTAAAGACAATGTAGTTCAAATTAAATTTAGTTTCTAAAGCAATGTAATCTAACTCGAAGTTCAAGTAAAGGCTTAATGTATGTCCAATTCGAAGTTACTTTTTGGAACAGTTTTCTAACTTTTTAAGTGATATTACTATAGTCTAAAGGTTTGGTGTCAACCTCGTACGTTCCATGAGTGCGCGATGTCTAAAAACGTGATTAGTCTTAGGTGTCATCAGCCCTTGAACGAAAAGTAACGGATGTCTCGCGAATTCCTTTCGTGCTAATAAGAAAAAGGTGCTTAAGTTAAAATTTCACCGTTTTTAATTTTCATGAGAGTGATAACATAGCGAAAGGGTTTAGCTAGTCGATAAGTTATCGATTGCTTTATAACTAAAGACGGTAAAATTCAGTCTAGTCTACAACTTGAATGAGACAAAGTTGCAAATGCTACTAAGTCCGCCAATATAGAAAGGGATAATATTACACAACATTTAAATATAAGTTGAACTGAAATATTTTATCTTTAGAAATATTTGCCAACGTTTTATCGGTGAAATAGCAAAAACAATTCATAATTATCTATTTAAATTTTGCATTAAACTTTTCAGGACATGATTGAGCTAACAGTGGTTCGCATGCTAGCTTTTTTTAATAGATAAGTGAAGTTAACAGTATATAATGCGGTTTTTACATTAAATTAAAGGAAAAGTTCAGGTAACATAACTAACATTATACCTTAAAAGAACTGCCTTATATTCTCGAAGAGTTGTAATATAAGCCCAGAAAGAATTCCAATGGCGAGGATAACCAAGGGGAAAAAAAGGCTGCGCATATCCAAAGATGTCTCGTCAATCACTGATGGGATGTGGTATAATACTGGAGTACCTTTCCAAATCTCCAAGTCGAAGTCGTGACGCTGGGTTCCTGATTCGAAGAAAAACATAGCCCTGAAACACATGAGAAATGAAAATCTGTGTTAATGTATACTTTTAGTACTATTGCCAAGTGTGTATTTTCTTCCATTATAATGAAGAAAATTGGCCACTCACACAATCAACACTATTTTTATAGTCAGATAAATTTTATAATTAATTGAAATGCGATCATGCAATCCTTGATATCCTAATGCTTAGAGTGTAGAGGATTCAGAATGCTCTCAGACCATCTACATTTGATTATTAAAATTTTTATGATCTGCTTGCGCCGCGATTTCCGCCACTATGCGCGCTGAACCCGAACATAAACAAGATTCGTCGTCTGAACGGGAAGACCTAGAATTCGGTTCCGTAGTCTTTATCATTGAAAGGTTTAAAATACGAATAATTTCACGTTGACACAAATTTATGGATAGTTTTAAAGGTCAACACATTTGCCAATAAGCCCATTATGCAATTTTTTATATATAGTTCTTATAATAACTTTCAAATAGTTTGCCCAGATTTACCCCCCCCCCTCAAAATTTCAAACCCTAGCAACGCTACTGCTTTTCCTTGAACTTACATCTGTAATATTTTATCAGCGAGGACTTTGTCCATTCCCTTTCTGAATGCGAAAGCACACAGTTCGGAGAACGCTATGTGGTCGGGCATATAGAAGCGGTTGGGGTAAATTAAGTCAACTCCATAATAGGCCAATCCTTGTAGGAATGCATGATCCATTAGAAGTATTGCTTTCATCGCACGAAAGTCTGGGTTGCCAATCTCCATGATTGTCATCGTGATTTTAGTCAAATCGATCGAAATAATGCTGTTTGAATCCAAGATACGCTTCCAAACTTTTCGCATTTCTGAGTCCTCGGAGGCCTAATATTGAGAAACAATAAGATCTCCAATTTGATTAAGATATGTAACGGTTATAACCGTGTCTACTTCCTTATCCAATGAAAGTAGATCTATTCTGAGGCTTTATCAAGACCGAATTCAGGATACCATAAGAATGTGGAAGGGTAACATTGTCCCTGGTATCACTTCTTTCGAAAACCGTTAGCGCCTTCGTTCGAGGTAACGCCTTAAAATCCGTTTTTAGCGCCATCGGTCGGTTATGAATCAATTAAAGTGGCTAGTATCACATAACATTCAACTTCTCTGGTCTTAACCCCTGGCGTTATACGCCAAAGTTTGGGAAATCCGTTGTACTGACTTTGCCCCAGATATATCTGGCTCTCTAATAGAATAATCTAGGTTATTTATAACTTCATTATTGTCCAATCTTTTAAAATATATCAGTTCATCATTATCTATTTTAACCGTTTTGTTCTTGACACCGACACCAACACTCCTAGACCTAGGCGATTCCATTTTCCATATACCCAAAGTATGACGCCAGCATTGCCTTGTTCCAACGTTCTTATAGTATCCTGAATTAGTTCTTGGCTATAGTTAAATATCAAGCAAGATTAATAATGGCATCGAGATAAGGTTTTTTAAACTTCGAAAACTTTGACCGAGTGGACCGACTTTCACTCGCTAAAGAATTTTTTTTAATATTTATCTCTCCGAGTGACGATTACGACACGGAGAGATATTACACTGGACGCGTCTGTGAGTGCGTCTGTATCCGCGTTCGCAGTTTTCAAATCGGAGCAAACGTGTTCGCAGGAAGCAATTTTTGTCTTCTACTCCCATCGGTAGTATTACGCGGCGATCAGCTAGGGTTACGAGAAACGTCTAGCATCCCAACGGCAAGGCTTCCACCAAAGGTTCACGCAACTACGGGGTTTCTTTTCGTTTACGGTGAATCAATTGCCATATATACCCTAAGTTTTCCATAATTGATACAGAGGCATACGCTTGATTTCAAACGTCAACAATAGATATGTTTAAAATGATTTTAGGAATAAAGTTTCTTAAAACGATTTAACTAGAATTAAGGTAAATTAATGACGATTAAAATAATTGATATCAATTATATTTATTTAATTATTTTTGAAAAAACGTCTTGATTGTCTCTCGACTCGGAGTGGTTCACTTTGGTCTCCTAAGTCCTAACTTGAGAAAATAGTATAGATAAAACAGCTCGTGATTGGGCGAGAACTCGATATCCATAGTCTGCCACGTTCTATAATGTGACAACCACAAAGGTGGGAAACCGTAACGTGTGTTATTTTTTTTGAATTCTGTAAATATCTTATTTGTTTTTTTAATTAATTTTCAAGTAAATTTCGGTCTCACTAATTTCAATTCATTTTAAAATTTTAGGTACTTTAAAAAAAAAAATTCTGTGTTCAACTTGAGTACGGACATATACCTCGCGTGATACCATTTTACCTTCAGATTCATCTACATTCTCTTCATAATCTCTGTTAAAATGTATCTATTAGACAAACCTCTATGAATTTTTGAACTCTGGTGTCTTTTACGACGAAAATTTCAAATTTCTTGTATTTAAGTGTATCCGTTAAGTATTCCAGACGTTCAGGGGGATCAGGCATGGTTAGTTTGGACAAAAATACTCCCATAAAAGCAGCAGTCAACCAAAATGAGGCCAATAACCAAGACATGTATAATATCCTTTGTGCCAATCCAATCGAAAAATCTTGAGCTAAAAGCCATATGAAATTATTTTTAGCGTAGAAATGCAATTTAAATAAAATATTGGCTTAAAACAGCCTTGGTAGTAAACAGTGAAATAAAAAGTATTCAATATTCTGAATCGCAACTTTAGTAAACGAGCACTTTCGGGTGTGTGGCGCACTTCTGAAAGCGAAGATGATGGATGTCAAAGATTGAGGTAATGTTGGCAATCTTATCGAATAATTCCCTATCGACTGACCCTTGTCCGCCTAAATCTCGAATCCTTTTCCGATATTTCTCATAACTCAAATGTCGCACTATAACAACAATGAAAAGCCTAGCTAGGGCGAGACCGTGGAATCTTTCCCAACTTGTCTCATATATTGTTATAAAAGAAACCCGATATAGACACCAAAATATCACTCGATCGTGAAATATTCAAGAGGTGCTTATCTTAGAAATCCTAAAACGTATACCCCGTAATTCATAAAAAATATTTCAAATACTGGGAGTTTATCAATGATTTAGAAAAGTTTGGTTCGTGAAACACTATTATTTTAGACGCTGCACACGAAAACGGGTAATTTAAAGCAAAAACGGATTAATGTAATTATAACGTTTAATTTAGCAAATTCCCTACCCGTCGTCGACTACTTTTAATGTTTTGATGGGAGTGGCTTGTAATTTCAAAACTCGAACTCGCCATCTATCGGCCATATTCTCTTATATTTTGGGCTTTAAAGATGAATACCATCAGAAGTGAGATGAGACTAGAAGTGAAGGGCTCTAGCATTGGTAATAGATCCTGGCATTAGTGAACAAATTTGAGGATTTTACGCCGCTTCAATCGCGCCTACGCTAGAGAGAAAAAAATTGGTTGAGTTCCAAAAAAAGTTTCTTACCCCCTTCCCCTCAACCTAAAGCGGCGAAACACGGACGCGGGTGCTTGAATCTAGTTCGGCCGTCTACCACCGCGAGCGCCTCACGTTTTGGAGGGGAAATTCTGAAACCGCCACTAGAGCGCCAACCGTTGGTGTGTTATCAAGAATATTCACTTTCGCCGAGTGAAGAATTTGGTTAGCTCAGTACTTCTAGTCTCATCTCACTTCTGATACCATGTAAGGCAAGTAAATAATAAGTTATAATTGCATTAAAATAATAATTTTAGTATATAGCATGAAAAGCCACATACTTAAAGAAACTACTATTTAAAGAAACATCAATTAATTATATTCTCAACTTTAAAACTTAATTAATTCCACCAAATCCGGAGTTAGAGGTATTGTTGTCCGCTTTGCTTTTTAAACACTGGCGCAATTCCCGACAAAATAGAGATAAGAATGACATTTTTACCACTATAAGTCGCTATAGACAAAGTTTGTGGGTGGAGTTAAAATATAAGCAGACGAAGTTTCTTAATGATGTATGGCCCAGAGACTAAAGCTAGGACCCAACGCTCTTAGTACATAATTCAGATTTTGGTTAAACCATAAGAAAATAATAGGAGCTATATATTATTTTCTTATGGTTAAACCAATGTTCCCCTTAAAAGAACTATAGGTAATACCTTGCAAAACCAAAGTTGAATAAGCGGCGAAAACCTTATGAAAATATCCGCGGTTCGATTGCGAATAGGTTGTGATTCTACTGGCAAGGTTCCAAGCAGCCGGGAAGACGGCTAAGGTCACTAAAAGAGCTAGCCAGACTTCAAAGTCAAATGATTGTAAAGCTTGAAAAATACTAGCGGGTTGAGTTTCCGGAATGCCCGAAATCATCCTCCAATTAGTGACCCATATTGTGCTGGTAAATTTCAAGTGCAAGTGTGTTTTGTGTAAAACCGGTATTGGCATCAGCGCCAAATCGCTTTCCTGAAATAAACGATGTAGTTAATCGAGAAAATTGCCTACACCAACTGGAAATCATACGTTTCTAAGTAAGTGTCCAATAAGTCCCGTCCCATTGTGATCGTTTATTGCCTCTCCTTGAAAGTTCTCTTTTTCCAGGTAACTTATAGAATACCTTAAAAATTTAATTAATGGTAATTTTTTTCTAGCCAGATTAAACAGATTGGATTAGGTACAGGTTTTGAGCACTAATTACTTAAGTTGGAATTTATTAATTAACGCAAGAAAAAACGTTGCCACGTGACCAACAATGAAACGGCCTTTCAATGGCTTCTCTGCATAAAATTTCGTCTGAAAAAGAGTAACAGCACAGTTAATTTTACTTTAGTGTAAAAAGCGAATGTAATTCTTTTAATCGCATAAACGCGTGAAAGCTCTGAGTACTTATAGAAGGTGTGGAAATCAGTATGCCGAGTTCTTGTGGAAAAGGGGGAAAATGTGGGGTGTGCTATTAAGATCTCTAATGCTCAACTCGGCCACGAACGGTGCTGCCGTTGGTATCATAGTCTTGGTAGAGCTTGGAAGTCGCCATTTTACTAGCCCTGGCAGACTGCACACCTGTTAGTCATAAAGAACTGATGAATTATCAGTGTCGCTAAAGCGGTGTAACGGGCATTTGACCACTTTAGCAATGCAAAAAATCCTTTAATACACAAAGTTTTAATGAAATTTTAACATATTTTACCCTTCCTTCGAATATTATAACCCTGGCAGTCTGCACACCTGTTAGTCACATAGTACTGACAACTTGTCGGTAATTATGATCGCTAAAGCGGTGTAACGGGGATTTAACCACTTTGGAAATAAAAAAATCTCTTTAATGCACAACATTTTTAAGAAAATTTAACATTTTTAACTCTTATGACCCCGGCATTCTGCACACCTTATAGTCACAAAGAACTGAAAAATTATCGGAACTTAGTGTCGCTAAATCGGTGTAATGGGGATTTATCCAATTTAGCAAATGCAAAGCAATCTCTTTAATGCGCAACATTTTCAACCCTTCCTTCGAATATTATGACCCCGGCAGTCTGCACACCTGTTAATTATCGAAACTTACACTGTTAAAAATAAAGGTACTGCAAAGGTATTCCGCAATTCCCTTTGGTATTTCTTAGTACCCATTAAGGTATAACTGATGTTCCCTTATGACCTTGGTACTGAAAACATCTCAAAGAGGTTTTTCGGAAACTTTGGTATAAAGTAATACCTTTTCGGGAAGTTTTGCTGGTAGAAATATCTACAAAATCACGAAAAAGGTTCTTCAGAAACATTGGTATAATTAAATACTTTTCTGAGTAGTACCTTATAAGAGAGGTAAGTAATCATTCTAACAATGCAAGATATACAGAAATGTCGGGAATGTTTGAAATGAGGGTTATTAGAGGGTTACTCCTTTTTAAAATGGTATATTTGCGATTAGTTAATCACTCAGATAAATCTTGTACACCGATTACGAATTACTCGTAATCATTTTGGCCCTGTGGCAGGTCAAAGCTATATTAGTGAATAATAATCCATAATATGATAGAGTACAAGGAAGTTAGGATAAGCCCGTCATTCCGAAGGCTCTTATTCTTTCAAAATAATAATTTACATTATCTTAAATTCACTTAAATCATTATTGCTTTAAATGTTTTAAAGCATAACTAGTAAAGAATAGCGATTTCATTCCTATACAATGGAACGTCACTTCTATCTATCCCCTACACCAGTCTCATCTCCCCCAGCAGTATCTCTTATAAAAAAAATTGCTCCCCAAAAGCAAAATTAAGTCTTATACCCCTCTCCACCAATATTACTCTATAATATTTATTTAAACCCACGGAAAATTTTAAGGACCATGGCTTGAACAGAAAAAAAATTCCCGCCCCCTTGTTATATTTTTTTAACTTTAGTAACCCTGTATAAAGTTCACGCTCTCCCGCCTCGCCGGGGGGGCTTGAGCTAAAGGGGATCTCCCTCGTTGCCGAAGTGGCCTGGACCGGTAGGCGTAGCACTAGCAGTAAAGCAGGTCTCCCACGTTGTTAAGAGGGTTAAAGTCGCCATTTACGTTCTCTTTTCGGACTTTTTATTTATCGCTTTGACGAGGGGCGCAAGAGTTCGACCGGTTCACGTGTGTTTCATTGCGGTAGAATAGGAAAAGAGCCTCGCGTGACGCTCCTCGTGCCAGAGCTAGGCCTAGTACGGCATTATTTTATCGAAGTTGCGGAAGTATTTCAAACCAGTCGCCCAGTTTAGAAAGGTAAGCAATATTGTTGTTTTTATTTGAACATCTGGGTTGGATAATTAGAGATACTATTGTTGAAATTATTTCGATATTAACACTAAGATTACATTATTGAACTCAAATAAAGTTTATATCTGTTTAAGTAGGCCTACCTTTTTAAAGATGTAATTGTGGCCAAACAGGTTCGAAGTATGTCTCATAAGCCAAACGCTTTGAAACGGTTTTGAAGCGTTCAGATATGGTTTAGGCCCTAAACCCTTTTCTGAAAAAATAATTGCATTTTCTCGTTTAAAAACGGTTTAAAGTGTCTAGTGTAAACATGTTTACGAGATATATTTCGAAACTGTTAGGCCACAACCATATCTTTAAAAAACTACGCGTATTTTTTTGCTATTAACCATTTTTTAAGGCCTATTATATTCAAAAGGGTTAAGGGTTAAAACGCTTCAAAACTTTCTTCCCCCTGCGTTCTGCTGTATAAGAAAAACTCCGGAATGGCCAAGTTGAGGACTTTTGTTCTTTACATTCCTTGCTTTCATGTTCTTTGGTTTCAAAGAATAAAATGTGGAAAATTTTTACCCCACCTTTTTTAACGGAAATTCCCCCTCCCCCGGGTTATTCTACTTTAGAGGCGAGAGGGGTACGAAGCGCATATCCTTCCCCTCCCCCTAGTCTACTCCGACAGAAACACTATAGTAAAGGCAGTTAGTTAGCCTAGGGAAGTTTTTGTGTTTTGTGTGAAAATACAAATAAATGGTTACATAATTATATATAAAATTTATACTGATCAGTTAGGCTGTCTTAAGTAACGTCTAATATAATTTACCTTGCAGAAGAGAGCATTGGGGTTTTCTTGCTTTTGAAATTATCAACGAGATTTCTCACTTGACGATATTTTGCAGTTTTGTGGTTTAAAAGAGAACTAATATTCAGCCACTATATTTTGATATGGTAATTATAAACTCAACTCGGTTATTATTCAATAGGCCTACACTATTATTTTGACTCTATCTTTAAAGTCTATACAAACATTTCTAAAAGAGTGTTCTGTTATTGTTCAGAACTGAAAATGTATCAATGCTTTGTGTGCCACGCCAAGAGAGCTTCTTTCATCAAACTTCTAGCTCATTACAGACATTTGCACTTACATGAACGTAATCTTAAAATTACCTGCAGTTTAGGAGGCTGTGCAAAGACATTTATCAACTATAATACATTTAAAAGCCATGCCCATCGTAAACATAAAAACGAGATCAGAGAAAATCCAATTAGGGAAAGCGCTAATGTTGAGCATTTAGCTGAAAACAATAATTTAAATGAATGTTTAGCGGAAAGTGATGAGACGCTAAACTTAGGAGCTCCAGAATTTAATAGGGAAAACTATTTATTTAACACGAGGAAAAACTTGGCCCTCATGGTTTTAAAACTTCGAGAAAAGCATATGCTTCCTCGTTCGGTAGCCGTAGATATCGCCAATGGTGTTGGGATGATTTTAGAAAACGTTAAAGACCTGTTTTCAAATTATGAGCCAAACAGTATTCCTATTGAAACATTAACGGATGTAATTAGAAGTGATTACAGGCTCAATACCTTTTGCATGCAAGAACTCAAATTAATCCCTCCCACTGAGTATAATCTAGGTGTAAGAGAACGATTTGGAAAAGTATATAAAGATAGCTTTCAGTATGTTAGTATTTTGACATTGCTTAGCAGAATGCTGTCATTTAATGACGTGTGGGATGAGATAAAATCATACCGGGAAACGTCTTTTGGGACAGAGAGGCTTTCTGATTACCATGATGGAGATATTTTTAAAAATCATCATCTTTTTGCGATAGACAACACAGCTTTAAGAGTACATTTGTACACTGACGAGTTGGAATTGGCAAATCCCCTAGGATCTAAGCGGGGAAAACATAAAATTAGTGTTTTCTATTTTTTTATTGGAAACGTTTCCCCAAGATATCGAAGTAAAATTAGCAATATTTATCTGGCAATTATAGTGAGGTATAAGCTAGTGGAGCTTTACGGGTATGAAGCCATTTTGGAACCTCTAATACGTGATTTAATTACTCTTCAAACTGAGGGTATATATGTAAAAGAACAAAATTCGATCGTTAAAGGAGCTTTAGCGTCTGTTTCAGGTGATAATTTGTCATCGCATTTATTGGCAGGATTTAATCAAAGTTTTTCACGTGGAAGAATATGTCGCCATTGCATGGCCACTAAAAACAATATAGCAGAACAATTTTGTGAATCTGAATATTCAATTAGAAATGAAGAAGGTCATTTGTACCATATTGAGGCAGTTTTAGCAAATAGTGACAATTCTACGATTTATGGTGTCAAGGGAAAATCTCCCTTTCTCAAAATTCCTGGTTTTCGCGTTACGGAAAGCTTCCCTCCCGATGTCATGCACGACCTTTATGAAGGAGTCATACCTCTGGTGATAAAAGTTGTATTGGCTGGCTTAATCACGGCAGACGTTCTTAGCTTGGATAAAACGAATCATATTTTGGAAAATTTTAACTACGGTTCTTTAGATTCAACCAGCAAATCTGGTACTTTTACAAAAAACATGATATTAAAAGATGGCCATTTAATCGGTTCGGCATCTCAGAAATGTTGCTTATTTTACATGTTTCCGTTGATGTTTGGGGCATTAGTACCAGAAAACCATGCGCACTGGAAGCTATATTTAAACTTGAGAGAAATTGTTGACATCGTTGTTGCCCCAGTTATACATAAATCCTGGTTATCCTATGCTGCCGATTTAATAGAGAATTTTTACCAAAAACTTAAACAACTGGCCCCAGAAAAATTTACTCCCAAAGTTCATTATATGATTCACTATCCTAGATTAATTTACTTGTTCGGACCCATTCGCAGACTTTCGTGCATAAGATTTGAAGCCAAACACCAGAACATAAAAACGATGGCGGAGAGAGGACGCAATTTTACGAACATTTCTAAAACACTAGCTGTTCGTCATCAGTACGCTCAATGTTATGATTTTAGTTTAGGTATAGGCTTAGATAACGATAATCAAGAGAAAAACCTCCAAGTTATTTTGTTTAAGAATCTCCCGTATGAGTTGAAAGGAAAAATTAAAGATTTAAACTATATTACTTTAAACGACGGGACAGAAACGGTTTGGAAAGCCAAGGAAATAAAAATTAAATCGGTATGCTATAAGCCTGGTACGTTTATAACAATAGATTTAGTGCATGGCGAAAATATTCCTGTATTTCTTAAAGTTTCGCACCTTTTAAAAATATCCAATGAATGGTTTATTTGTGGCAAAATATTTTTGGCCAGAGAATTCTCACCTCATTTGCACTCCTTTAATGTCAGTGATTCTAAAAAGTGGGGTGTTATTCATCCTGGGCAGGAAATAGATTACTCAGCTTACAATGCTTACAGCATAGATTCAAAACTATATGTAAGTTTAAGATATAGTCTCTGCAAATAGCATTTTGGAGCTCAGGAATATATAAAATACAAATTTAAAACCTTTTTCATGTGTTAAATTAAAACATATTTTATACGAATATTGTTAAAGAATAATTACGAATATTGTTAAAGAATAATTACGAATATTGTTAAAGAATAATTACGAATATTGTTAAAGAATAATTACGAATATTGTTAAAGAATAATTACGAATATTGTTTAAGAATAGTTACGAATATTGTTTAAGAATAGTTACGAATATTGTTAAAGAATAATTACGAATATTGTTTAAGAATAGTTACGAATATTTTCAAAGAATAATTTTAAACTCTAAATAGTTATTATATTTGACAAGTATGAAATCTAAACATTATCATAAAACCACCCGAGTAGGCGTCACGTAGCTACTGTGTCACATACCATCAAAGGACAAAAGAAGTAAATCTACATAGCCCCTTCACAATAGAAAACCTCTCTGTGAATATCAAGAAAGCTTTCAAAAAAGATTTTACCGCTATACAAGTATTATCTGCCAAATGGAACAAATACGTTGATATTGATAGCGATGAGGAAGAAAGCCCGCCAGATGGTACAGAATTAAATATTATTGGTACGGTTGAGAAAACCGCTTCTCTAGAAGTTGGTTATTTGCCAGCAATGAGGTAATAAAATTAAAGTTCATGCACTTAAGGTTTGAAAATAATTATACTCATTATTCCTAATTTCGACGAATTTCTCTACCATAGTGGGAATTGTGAATCAAGTGATTATGATTTAGAAAGTCGGCTTTCTTCTACAGCAGATGATTCGAATTTGAAACCAATAGCCACTCTGCCGCTAGGATATAGGGTTCCACCTTTACCAGCTGTTGTTCAGCAATTGATTGATTCAAAAAACAGTTTCGTTTTCGCAACACAATTCAAGTCGAAAATAATAGATTTGTTATATGAAGATTTGAGTCGATATACAATGTACGCTATATTCAACTACACTTTACGCTTATTCAAAATATGCACATTTTTATCAAAATTGACATGGTGCATATTTTAAAAGCTCTTTTATTTTCGGCTGAAACTTTCGAATCTATACTATTTGTTCCATTTTTAACCTAGGTATCCTCAACATGACGAATACGTAAGAGTTGTGTCTGCTTAGTTAGAGACAACCGATTTCTAGTAGATAGAACCAAAGTTGGGACTGAATATGTAAGTTCGAATGATATATTAATCAATTGTCAACTTGGTCTCATATGCTTCGCATGTGCCTTGAAATGAACTGCCAAAGCTCACCAGTAATCTAAATTAATGAGGATTTGAAAAGATACCATTTAATGTGGTATCAGTCTCTTGGATGGGGGTTGTCTTCATTAATTTTCTCTCTTTTCTCAAGGACACTTGGCTTGGAAGTTTAATTTCAAAATTTAAAAGAGAGCGAAAACCTTTGACTCATTTGGATTGCGTACAAGAAAAGAAAAAGAAACATGGTCACTCAAAGAACAAAAAAAAGGGAGCTCAGCCCTGAATCTAAAAAAGACACAATAACGAAAGTACAGAGGATTAAAGTGACTGTAAGTTCAAAGACCCCATTTTGAGGATGGCATTTTTCTAAATATTAAAGGGAAAATATTAAAACAAAAGTAATTTGTTCTACATGTTTGACGATGAAATTTTCCAGGAGTCTTTCCTTGAAGATGAGTTGAGTATTCAAGCCCATATAAAAATTATCCAAGATGAGTTTAAAAAACCAAGCCAAATCAAGTTTTGCTTAATGAAAAAATGAAGAGAACTCTTCATCATAGACAAAGTTTAGTGAAAGACAAGTATGTCTCCGAAATTTTGGAAATTTTCCCCAATCTAATCAATGGTGACGAGGTGAATTACGAATAATTAAACTTTATTATGTGAATCGTATTAAAATTCTAAGAATCTAATTGTTTCATTCTGTAAATGTATATTAGCTTATCAGGGAGTTTCGAAGAGTGACAGCCAGTGATATAGACCCCGAGAAGAAAATTAAATCGTATATCATGCCTCTAGCTACAAAAATCTTAAGCATCACGAAGCGGACATCTATTTCTCGAAAGATAACCGAACAGTTACTGGCCAAAAAGGATTTTTTAAGTGAAGAAAAGTATAATGGTATGAATAGAACGGTGAAGTATGTTTTCCAAGCTTTATAATATTTGGATTTAATTTAGAGCTTCAAATCAACGCTTCGATTATTCTATTGCCATTGGTATTTAAGGAAAGTTTTGAAATGCTGATAAAGTTTGAAGTGGGTTTAGACATCATGGTTTTCTGTTTTCCCGAAAACCGCCATTATAACCCCTATTCTACTCAATTTTAGGACCCGGGTGCTGAACACAAAAATGCCATTTTAATTCTGGAAACTGAGGATTTTTTAGAAAAACCAACGAAAATGCTGTTGGAAAACGCCATATTTTCGTCTTCGAATATAACAAAAGGATTTGTTTCCTTATTTGTGTCATACTACGTTTTTGGCATAGAGTACCCGAAAAAACTTACGAAGACATTAGAATTCGTCCAAAAGGCTATTCTACAAGTGGAGCCTAATTTGAAAAATATATCAGTGCCAATTAAAAATGCCATCAATCGATTAAGTGCCTGAACAATACAGTCAAAAATCGCATTTCATTGGTTAGTTTACATGAATATTGTACCATTTTGAGTAGCAAATAAAACCATTTGTAGTACCAAATGAAACAATTTTTTGTACCAAATAAAACTATTTTTAGTACCGACAAATACCATTTTTAGTACCGACAAATACCATTTTTAATACCGACAAATACCATTTTTAGTACCGACAAATACCATTTTTAGTACCGAAAAATGCCATTCTTAGTACCGAAAAATGCCATTCTTAGTACCGAAAAATGCCATTCTTAGTACCGAAAAATGCCATTCTTAGTACCGAAAAATGCCATTCTTAGTACCGAAAAATGCCATTCTTAGTACCGAAAAATGCCGTTCTTAGTACCGAAAAATGCCGTTTTTAGCTCCGAAAAATGCCATTCTTAGCACCCGAAAATGCCGTTCTTAGCACCCGAAAATGCCGTTCTTAGCACCCAAAAATGCCGTTCTTAGCACCCAAAAATACCATTCTTAGCACCCAAAAATACCTTTCTTAGCACCCAAAAATACCATTCTTAGCACCCAAAAATACCATTCTTAGCACCCAAAAATACCATTCTTAGCACCCAAAAATACCTTTCTTAGCACCCAAAAATACCATTCTTAGCACCCAAAAATACCATTCTTAGCACCCAAAAATACCATTCTTA
Organism: Phalangium opilio; assembly: GCF_054372755.1. Lineage (NCBI taxonomy): Eukaryota > Metazoa > Arthropoda > Arachnida > Opiliones > Phalangiidae > Phalangium > Phalangium opilio. The sequence goes on from NW_028324255.1 coordinate 8,485,289, forward strand.
GCACCCAAAAATACCATTCTTAGCACCCAAAAATACCATTCTTAGCACCCAAAAATAAGATTCTTAGCACCCAAAAATACCATTCTTAGCACCCAAAAATACCATTCTTAGCACCCAAAAATACCATTCTTAGCACCCAAAAATACCATTCTTAGCACCCAAAAATACCATTCTTAGCACCCAAAAATGCCCTTCTGAGCAGGGAAAAATACTTGTAAAGGTACTTTCTCATTCCTTATATATCATGGAAATACCTTTAAATTAAGGTATTTTCCAGTACAGTCTAGAAAGAGTATTTATAAAAACCTCTATTGGTTCTCCCACAGATGCACGATCAAATACCTCTATAGGTATCGAATGACCCCTTTTTTTTAACAGTGTAGTGTCGATAAGCGGTGTAATGGGGATTTCTCCACTTAAGCAATACAAAATATTTTCTTAAATAAACAACATTTTTAATAAAATATAACATTTTCAACTCTTTCTTCGAATATTATGACCCCAGATGTGACTGCTTTCCGTGTTTTGGGAGGAATAAGGCAGCCCTGGTATGAAAACACACGAGTACGTCTTACTACGTCTGCACTTTAAAGCTGGGCACTCTTCTTGTACATGAATCGCAAATAGAGCTCTTCGTTTTCTATGCATTATCCGCAAATTGGTTGATAACCGATTATTTATTTTATAAACGAGGTTGTGAATAAAATACGATTTAACAGGTAAGTTCTGTGGATAATTCTAAAGTATGGATAAAGATAAAATGACGTCAAGATCTCATTCTTGTAAAGAGAGAACGTTCGAGTCAGTCTAATCCGCTTCCATGAAGTCAGAGTTATCTTTTTTTTTTCTGGGAGAGGCCTAGTTTAAGTCGGTTTAGCCATAGCCCACTCGATCCGCGCTCCCAGACGCTGCGCTTCTGCGCTATAGCTATAGCGAGAGCAGCTTGCGTCGTGACGCGCGTGATCGAGTGGGGTATGGTTTAGCGCGCCACCTAATAACCGGAATTTACTAAATAAAATGTTAAATGGACGCGGCCAGTAGCGACTCGAGAGTCGGCCTAGGCAAGAAATCGAAAGAAACTATTGACAACAATGTTAAGTATTAGTATACGATTCAGATTAATAACATCGGATCGGCCTTATTAAAAATATATTTTTTATCAATCGGGGTAGGGACAGATAAAAATAACGTGGTATTATATTAAAATATGGCTGAAGTTTCAAACGTAACCCTTGGTTGTTCTGGCACTTAAGGAAAATAATAGTGGCCTTTCCTTGTTATAATAATCGAGTAACAATTGTCTATTTCACTATTTACTATTGACTATTCGGTCTATATTTATATCGACATAACCAGCACTATCAACTGTTGCTCTAATAAACATTTCTACTAATTCTGGAGTCAGTCTCCCTCACATCGAGATCGAGAACGACAATTTCGATAAATAATGAATGGATAGTCCACCAGGCGGTGTTAGTGTATCGATAAAATGGCGGGAATTTTTTTAGGGAGGGGCCTAGGTAGTACTTCATGGTAGCGAAGATGAAGGTAAACTCGAACGTTCTCTCTTTACGTGAATGAGATCTTGATGACGTAGATAAAGAATAGATAATACCGAGCTCTCGCAAACGATGAGAATACGCGCCCATTTCCAGGGTGGTATATTTTCTTCCACACACAACGTGTGTCGATAAAAAGTATTGCCGTATAAGCGAATCGCGGAACGTAAGTACCCTATAGCGGCTACAAATTAATATTTTTCATTATAACACTTTTAACATAAAAATTTAATTCTTTGTCCTCTCATGCGCTCTTTTCAAAAATGCAAAATTTCATGATAAAATCATATAAATAGAATTTTTTGAACATGGTGGGACTAAATGTAATAAATGTTTTAAAAACGGGCCAACACTATTTTACAAATTTACCAAGGGTGCCTACAAATGCCCTCAGTAGTAAAACTACTATTGTAGTCGTTTTCTGTATATTTTAAATACAGGGTGATTCTAAAATGGTGGTATAACCGGACTACTGCGGGTTCTATGAGCGATTTTAAGTCGAAAATGTTCTATGACATTTTGTCATCCAGGCCACCGTTTAAAAGTTATGATAAGGATCATTTACGGATGACCCCTTAAAATTAATTAAATTAAACAAAAGCCCAGCGGGTTGAATACATTTTTTAAGGGGACTCACGTGTTTAGTAATGGCGCTCGCGATTTACTTCCCCGTGAACTCCGTAAAGAAGTCCTCCACCAATGTAAGCTTGAAAATGGGTTCAAATGGGAAGATTCATGCCGAATTGAGAAAAGCCTAACCCAATGGGGAAATGCATTTAAAATTTAATAAAAAAGGACCAAATGGGAAGATTCTTGCCGGATTGAGAAAAACCTATCAAACAATCAACAAAGGTTTAATGTTTTATTTCCACTCTCTTCTGAGAATCGCAAAAAGAAGTGAAGCTTTTCAAGCAAAATTACACGTATTTTTGTTTAAAGCGGATCAAAACTTAATTATAACAATTTGATCGTCAATGGAGTAAGAAGTTACGGAACACATGGGCTCTACTGCAATGTACGTAAAAATTGTAAAGTCAGAAGCCAAATTAAGAAATGAACTAAATGTCAGTTTTTGGAGGTGTAGCGTGTTTTGCCTCATGGAATGAGAGTCTGACTTGTTGTTCTGACATTCGATTCTCAAAACTTGATGAATAGCTGGCTTTTGTTTGCTTTCGTGGCCGGATTGCAACTAACTGTAAAGTCAGTTGGAATTTGGAAGGAATGAGAGTCTGACTAGATGTTCTCACATTCCATTCTCAAAACTTGATGAATCGCTGGCTTTTGTTTGCTTTCGTAGCCGGATTGCAACTAACTGTAAAATCAGTTGGAATTTCGAAGGAATGAGAGTCCGACTAGATATTCTCACATTCGATTCTCAAAACCTGATGAATCGCTGGCTTTTGTTTGCTTTCGTGGCCGGATTGCTGGAAATGTCCCCCTTCATGGACGTCTACGCATAGCCGTGATCGTCGGACTATGGAAAAGCATGCCCTCCTTTTCTCGCCACTTTGCCTGATGATGTCAAACGCACCAAGGATTCTCGCGCAAAGGGTTTCTTCGTCAGGGACTTCCTTTGCGTAAACTAAATCCTTCACGCGGCTCCAAAGGAAGTAGTCGATTGGTGTAAGGTCTGGCGATCTGGCAGGCCAAGGCGTTGGTCCCGCTCGACTAATCCATCTTGGACCAAACGTCTCGTCTAGATATGCCCTCACTTGACGGCCAAAGTGCGGCGGTGCCCCATCGTGCTGAAACCAGAGTTGAACACGATCAGCCAATGGTGGTTCGTCCAACACATCTTGAACATCTGTTTGCAAAAACTCCAAATAACGTTCCGCGTTAAGACGAAACGGAAGGATAAATGGACCAATCAGGGTGTCGCCTAGCATACCGGCCCAAATGTTTATACGCCATTCTTCATGAAAACTTGCGTTGCGAATGAGATGCGGATTTTCGTGAGCCCAATAGTTCAAGTTGTGTAAGTTTAGAATGCCCTTCCTTGTGAACTTTGCCTCATCCGACCAGAGAATACGGCCACGGAAATGGTCGTCCGCATCATGTTGTTCCAAGAGCCATTGGCAGAACATTTGGCGCCTTGGAAAATCGAGGGGTCGCAATTGCTGCACTCTTTGGTAATGGTATGGGTGTTGATCATCCAGGGTTGGAAAAAATCCGGATAATTTGAATAAAATCCAGACCAGTGGTTTTTATTGGATTAAACAGATTAAACCGGATTTTTTTGGATTTATCCGGATTTTTTAAAAACACGAGTCATTTTAGGTTTTTTTGAAGGCAAAGTGCGTCTGTTTAGCTCTTATTTAAGCTTTGGGGCACTCCCCAACCGCTAACCCTGGTTCCAATATAAAATCGTCTGCAAGTTTAACTGCAAAAATGTATTCATAAAATCTATTTCTTTCCCGAGTGCACGAGCCTAACATTAGCGCGGCTCCAGTGGATCCCTTGAAAGAGGACTTTCCTTCTAAACTCCGGGTTTGGCTTGGTAAAGGCTAGTGGGCGGGATTTATACATGCACGTATAATTCTCGCCCACAAATGCCTCTAGCTTTCCCAAGCCAAAACTGGACGGCTGGAGTTCGTAAGGAAAGTCAACTTGTAGGGGATCCACAGGAACCACGCTCTGTTTTAAGTTCGAGTAATACTGATAAAATATTGTAAGCTGTAACTGGACAGTAACTGGTAACATAACTATTAGTTTTATCATTTAAAATAAATAATCTTTAGTTGTCGCTTCCTATACTTTTGTCCTGTTTCTGGTTGTATTTTAATTATTTTTATGGCACAAAATTGATTTTTCCCCATTCATAATTAAGCCGGATATTTTAGGTGGATTTTTTTAAGTGGATTAATCCGGATTAAACCAGGTGGTTTAAACCGGACTGGATAGGTAGTTGCCAACCCTGTGATCATCATGGTGAATGGTTCGCCAAACGATCGGCTGGAGAATGTTGAGCATTCTGCTAACACGTCTAGTGCTGAGAGTGGGGTCGTTAGACACCAAATCCAAAACATTTTCCTCAACTGCCACTGCTCTTAATGCTGGACGTCCACGATCCACCCCTTGAATCAAAACGCTTCCAGTTGCCCGCAATCTTTCCTGTGTTACCCAGATTACGCGAGAATCTGGGTGACGCCTATT